>NW_021703772.1:23749456-23946502 GCF_005190385.1 Monodon monoceros
GTGCCTATTTATATTACTTAGTTCAAATAAATTTTCTTTTCTTTCAGTTCTGGAGCTATCCAAAAGTTGGACAATCAATACCCATTATTATTTAAATCTAAGAGCATGGATCATCTTTCAATTAAAACATTTTTTTTCAATTATGGATAGACAGCTACATTGGCACCATGGTTTTAAAATAAAGGCAACATACTTTTTAAAATTAATCTGCGATTTCTGAAAATAAATGAAATCACTCTTGAATATGGGGCATTAGGTATATAAAACTTAAATAATTTTGAAAATTCAACAAATATTTATTCAATATCTACTATTTTTCATATATTCAATAAAAGGTACTTCAGACCAAAATAGGGTGGCAACAGATTCAAATAAAAAAAATGCATCCTATTTCTAATGTCCCTTGGGTTAATAGGACCTTTTATATATATAATTAATGTAGATATGTGTGTGTATAGATATAGGTTAATAAATATTTCACTTTTAAATACCTATTGGGCTTCCCTCATAGCACAATGGTTGGGAATCCGCCTGCCAAAGCAGGGGACACGGGTTTGAGCCCTGGTCCAGGAAGATCCCACATGCCACGGAGCAACTAAGCCCATGCGTCACAACTACTGAGCCTGCATTCTAGAGCCCGTGAGCCACAACTACTGAACCCACGTGCCACAACTACTGAAGCCCGTGCACCTAGAGCCCGTGCTCTGCAACAAGAGAAGCCACCGCAATGAGAAGCCTGAGCACCTCAACGAAGAACAGCCCCCGCTCGCCGCAACTAGAGAAAGACTGTGCATAGCAACGAAGACCCAACACAGCCAAAAATAAATAAATTATAAATAAATAAATAAATACCTATTGATTTTCAACTAACAAAAACTTCTCTAATTATAAATATTTTATGGTGTCTTGAAGCATATCTGCCATTCTACACAGTATACATAAGCAGGATATTTACAAAAATAACCATGTTTTTGAAGAACCTAGGGGTAAGACAGGAATAAAGACACAGACCTACTAGAGAATGGACTTAAGGATATGGGGAGGGGGAAGGGTAAGCTGTGACAAAGCGAGATAGAGGCATGGACATATATACACTACCAAATGTAAGGTAGATAGCTAGTGGGAAGCAGCCGCATAGCACAGGGAGATCAGCTCGGTGCTTTATGATCGCCTGGAGGGGTGGGATAGGGAGGGTGGGAGGGAGGGAGACACAAGAGGGAAGAGATATGGGGACATATGTATATGTATAACTGATTTACTTTGTTATAAAGCAGAAACTAACACACCATTGTAAAGCAATTATACTCCAATAAAGATATAAAAAATAAATAAATAAATGTTTTAAAGTAGAAATGTCCAAAAAGAATAGGCAGGGCAGGTGTACTAAACAATACTCTCTCAAAGGAAAGAGGGGGGTTTCAGCTCTGAATATTCACTAATTTGCAGGCTCAGTATTTTTTAAAAGGTAAGTATTAATATTTAGCCCTATAAAAATGGAGCCAACAACTAAACAATCATTTTTGTCTCTTTTACTTCATTTTATAATATATACTTATTTTTAAATCAAAACCAAAGTCTTCAGCCATTAACACTGTTCTGATTTACAATAGCCAGGACATGGAACCAACCTGAATGTCCATCAACAGATGAATGGATAAAGAAGATGTGACACATATATACAATGGAATATTACTCAGCCATAAAAAGAAATGAAACTGAGTTATTTGTAGTGAGTCTGTTATACAGAGTGAAGTAAGTCAGACCCAGAGTCTGTTATACAGAGTGAAATAAGTCAGAAAGAGAAAAACAAATACCATATGCTAACACATATATATGGAATCTAAAAAAAAAAAAACAGGTACTGATGAACCTAGTTGCAGGGCAGGAATAAAGATGTAGACATAGAGAATGAACTTGAGGGCACGGGTGGGAGGGGGAACCTGGGTTGAAGTGAGAGTAACATCAACATATATACACTACCGAATGTAAAACAGCTAATGGGAAGCAGCCACATAGCACAGGGAGATCAGCTCCGTGCTTTGCGATGACCTAGAGGCGTGGGATAAGGAGGGTGGGAGGGAGGCTCAAGAGGGAGGGGATATGGGGAAATATGTATATATATGGTTGATTCACTTTGGTGTACAACAGAAACTAACACAGTATTGTGAAGCCATTATACTCCAATAAAGATCTATTTTTTTTAAAAAAGTAAGCCTTCACATATGTCTCTAGTTTCTAAATGCACAGTAAGGGAAATCCACCTTGTTTTGCACCTCCATGAGGACTTGGTGTTTATAACTGTTTCTTTCATTAATCAACCAATGTAGCCTAAAAACAATCTGCCTCTCTTTTTTGTTATTAGATAGTTCATTTTAATTCAGGGATAAAAACGAGCCATTACATTTTGTCTCATTCCAAAATATTCTGGGACAATCACCATTTTTATACTGTCAGTTTTACCTAATTGTACTTGTGTCAATGGGTCATGTAACATCTTGGTTCTGGAAAAACTGAACTTTCCAGTTTGGTAGCCATAAAAAAGTTTAAAATTACGTTATCTCAGGAGAAGTAATTGTTTGTATAATTTGCAGCTCATGGACATTGAATGTGAATGAATCTGATATTCAGACTCTTTAATATTGTGGCACTTACTCTTGAACTTGCAAGATGGCTTTGGCAACAACCCAAGCCTCAGTGCAAAGGGTGTTAGGCATTTATCTATTCATATCCTAGGTTGAGCAACAAAAGTGCTTTTGTTCAAAGAATAACTAACAGATGAGTAATGAAGTCACTTACCCAAAGCCAAATTCCATTTTCAATAAGAGGAGGTTTGGATTGTATAATTTCATCAAACAACTATGTTGGAATTTAGATTTTCTAACCGAAGTCAGAAAGCAACTGTTCTTTCAACCAGAATATTCTTTCTCAAGAATATACCAGCAATCCATAAAGTATTTTCCATCTGTTCAGTTTTTTCAGAAGGGACTCGAACTTGTGTTATATTGTAAGCTTAACCCCTAAAACAAATTGATGTTTTCCCTGTGTATTGTCAATAGAGTTTTTTTTTATTAGAATTTTTGAAAGCTGAGGGGGCTTCTCTGTTATTGCTTGCTTTTGCTTTGCTTTACTTTCTTTTTAAATGTTTTTAAATGTTTATTTGGCAAAAGAGTCACGGTGAAACGAGGAAGGGAATTCCTTAAGAATCTTTTTCCAAACTTAAAATTCCTGTGACCCTTACTCTGCTGTCTAAATAAATGTGCCCTTAAGTCATGATGCAAATGAAGTCAGGATCCATCCTTTATCAAAGTGCAGAAATTAAGCTCCATTGAGGTGTGCTCTTAGGGTATTAAATATACCTGTATGTTCAACAATGCATCTTTACTTATCATAAAAATACCCAGAGCTTAGAGAGGGGTAAATTGGTACTAACTTCTGTGTAGCGCCCTTGGTGGGTTCCTCCCAGCTCAGGAAATTTGTCCCTTCTCCTAAAAATAAGAAGCTTTAAAATAAAATAAATAAAAATATGTCCTTCCTTCTTTCATGGAGACATCTGCAATTTTTGCCCATGGAAAAGTGTCAAGCTGGTTACGGACACATTTTTGTTTTTTTTGTTTGTTTTTTTTTGCTGTACACGGGCCTCTCACTGTCGTGGCCTCTTCCGTTGCAGAGCACAGGCTCCGGACGCGCAGGCTCAGCGGCCATGGCTCACGGGCCCAGCCGCTCTGCTGCATGTGGGATCCTCCCGGACCGGGGCACGAACCCGCGTCCCCTGCATCGGCAGGCGGACTCTCAACCACTGAGCCACCAGGGAAGCCCTATGGACACATTTTTACTACATGTATTTGCACAACTTTAGTTGTTTGTGGGAATTAGCAGTGTTCCAGCCACAAATAATTTTTCTCAGTTACCATTTTTAGGGAATTTTTGACAGATTTCTTTGCCTAATTTCACACACATTTTCTATTGCCTTTTCCATCACTTTTCTTCTTTCCCCAGCAATATTTATTTATAATAAATTTTGATTTTTACATGATTATGTTACTTTTGGTGTCATGTGTCTACAAGGTGCCTTTCTTGTAAACTCCAGCATCCATGATAGCTGACTTCTCCCCAGGGTGTACCTAACCAGCTGGCAGTCTTGGTCTCTGATAAATGAATCTGAAGCTTAAGCTGCTTTTTATTTTACTTGTTCCCTTTTTAGCCTGTTTCTTTATAGTCCACATTCCATTATTACTATTATTATTATTTCTCAATTTTGAAGTTTTTCTCATAACCCACAGCCAGTGAAAGGATTATTTCTAGTTTCTAACTATAAAAGATTGCTATTTATTTACATGGTACCCAGTAATCAGGATGTGTTCAGAACATGGCACATACAGTGAAAATGATAAAATAATCTTCTCTTAAATCTATAAACTTTTTCAGAAAGAGCACAAAAGAATAGTTACTAATAAAATTTATGTTTAAGGTCATAAATGGTGGATCAATGTATCAGTAAGAGCATATGCCTTTTCTTTTTTTCCTATAACCGCAGCAGTTAATCTAATAGTTTTTCACTATTCTTTGAATCCTCAGGTAATGACTATAGCTAAAGACAGGATATTAGGTCATCCAGTTATCTGATTTATTGTTATATGTTTCACATGTTTATATTTTCAGATTTTTTTTCACTATGATGGCAGAAAATCTAGACCTGGAGGAGGCTCTTAGACAAAGTTTCTCTAACATTCATTTTTCCCTAACAGATACTTTGTGTGGTCTCTCGTACATTCATTGAAATTCAAAGTAATTAATTGGAGTAAAGCCTTGTATTTGTGCATGCGTTATGAGTAATTAACTGAAGTGAAACACATGTATTGCTAATCTTGCATGCTGTGATTAAGATAGAAATAAAGACATCCACCAAACTAGATTATTTCATCAAAGAGGCACAGAAATATCTCCACAGCTTTTGGGCTCATTTCAATTGTATCAGAGCCTCTCATATCACAGGTTTAAGTGAGGCACTATTTTCCCCCATTAAAAATAAAATATGAAAGTTTGAGAGTATACTAGTCAGCATGTGAAAGGAATCACAATGTATTTAAAGGTCTCCTCACTAGTAAAATTAAAGAAACGAAAGGCATGTATGTCCTTATTGATCTATTTCTCAGACTTAGACATGTAAACACAAATCTGAGAGGAGCAGCTGGACCCTCATATCTATTATCAAATGTCCCCAAAGGATTCCTCTGGCCTCTCTAAATCCTTTAATTGATAGAAAGAATGGAGAATGACGGTGCTACCTTCCCTATGTGAAAAGGAATCTAATTGATGACGCACAAAAAAATGACACATTCCTCCTTCCAATAAGAATATAGGTTCTAAAAGCAACCTGCTTATTCGAAAAAGAAAAGACCCGTTTACTCTACCATTTTGTGGTTAGTTATTCAGAATTGCCCCTAGTAGTATAAAGGATTCAGGTCATTCACTAGGACTAGAGAAGAGCAGAATAATACCAGAAGTTGTCTCAGAATAATGAATGATTTGACAAAAAGTGATTTCTTAAAAGCCAAAGTTACCATTTCAGGAAATTCATTCTCCTGTGGTTCAGTGAGCCATGAGGGAGGTGGGCTAAACAGAGTGAGAATAAATCAAAACCGGACCTTTCGTGGACATAGAAGCTTTTCCTTAGGTATCTCAAAAAGCTGCATGAAACACTATTTCTCGTATCAGTCATTGTGTGATAAATGTACTTATTTTCTTCTTAAAGACTAAGTGAAAAACTGTAAACTTAAGTGATTCAAAACAGAAATATATATCCATATCCATAACAGCTTAAACCAGCAAAAAACTTCCTATGTAATTACTTATAATTACTTTAGCAATTAGCTGTGGAAAAGAAAAATTTGATTTTAATAAATATTTGTTTTTTCTTCCTTCTGTTGTATATTTAGGGAATCATGTAATATCTATTCATTTTGATGGGTCTTCAAGTTGAACATAAAATAAACATGACTTTTGATTCTCAGACTTCAGAAATCTACAGGTAGAATTGTTCAACCACAAATGCAAAGAGGTAGGAACTTGCAGATTCACAACAAAATGGCTGAACCCTACACTCTGCATAAGTTGGACAAGCAAATATTTATATCCTAAAAAACAAACTGGACAAAGTATTAAATAGTGATACTGAAAATGACATATATTTATTGAACAGAATTCAAATATTAAAGGAATATCTCTACACTTTAAAATTTTAATTGTAATTGCTAGATCAAATGGGAGCATTAATGATACATAGATTGAAAAAAAATATATGTTAAAGTAGGGAAAAATCCAAACAATAGGAAGTTGGACTATCTTATAACTAAAAATATTATAAAAATGCATAATATAGATATATTATCTATTGGCCTACAAACCACACATTCTAAAAGAATATGCAGGAAAAAATATGTGTAATACTTGTGTAAAAAAAAAATAATTCAATTCAAGAGACTTTGGGTTCATTCTGGCAGTCAATCATGTGATTGTCTCCCCCCGCATTTCCATTGAAATATTTCCCAATGAAATATCCATGGAAACATAACAAACAATATAATTTCTCAACAGCGTGGAAAATTAAGAAGTTCCATCAGCTAACTGAACGTCTCTTGAAGGAATTCTTCCTAAGTGGAGTGTGAATGAAATAAGTTGAGAAATGATGAGAAGCAGCCAACTCATGGGGTGAACTTCTCTCTCCTCAGTGGCTATTCTCTGCCTCCAAGGACCCCCCACCACAGAGATGTGGGACCTCACAACAGAAACACCTCAATACTGTATTATTCATGACATCTCCTGAGATTGCCAGAGTTGTCGCCTACTCTTTCATCAAGGCCTCCCTTTTTACAACTCTTTGGAAGGCTGAGCTCACAGTCATCCAACATGCCCAGAGGCACAAGAAGAATGGCGGCTTACGAAGGGAAGAAACAAGAATACTTGGAGCATCAGAATTGAGAATACCAAGAATGAATTTAAAGAATAAAATTCCAGATCAATCAGAGCACTGCCCCTACTCCTTGGGGATAGAGGAAAGAGTGGAGACAGAGACAGT
Organism: Monodon monoceros; assembly: GCF_005190385.1. Classification (NCBI taxonomy): domain Eukaryota; kingdom Metazoa; phylum Chordata; class Mammalia; order Artiodactyla; family Monodontidae; genus Monodon; species Monodon monoceros. Next base: position 23,756,532 of record NW_021703772.1, read on the forward strand.
TTTCCCTTGGGAAGGGAAAGCAGCAGAGAATGTCCTCTCCTTCCCAGAAATCCTTCATTACTCTTAAAGCAAAGCAATAAGATAGAAATAATTGTATGTGTTTCAGAGGGAGACTAACAAAGCTCAGAAGGATCAATACTTGGCCCCAAATCACATGAAGGTGATAATGATATTCTGAACACACATAATCAAACTTAGTCCTCCAAATAATGAAGTCAGTGCTTTTAAGTATAGATGCCAAAGATAAATTTAGTCAAATGGCAGCATCAATGACCAATACATTGGAAAATATATGTTTTTACATAGTTTTGTTTTCAAACTAATGGTTTCTTTATTTGACTAGTGGTTCTGGTGTCCACTGAGCCAGTGAAAGCAGTAAAATTATAACTATTATTACTTTTTCCCCCTAATCTCAATAGTTATTTCAAGGTTTATGACTTACAATAATATTATGATGTATTAACAGGAAATATATATATATATATATATATATAAACAAACAAAACCAATAGTCTTCTGGGAGTACCTCATCACCAGGATCTACCACTGTTTTAGTAGTTGTTTGGTGGTGGGATTTAAGTTGTCCCTACCATTCTTCTCTCAACCCTTTCAGAAGAGGAGTAATACCTGTAAGTACACAGACTTCTCAATACCTTGTTTTACATATAATACAAACTTTAAAGTATTTTTTAATTGAAGATTAATTAGTCCTAGGTGGTTTAGGCTTAATGGTTGTGGGATACCTTTTGAATTCCTCCTGAAATTCCTACTATAAATGGTATTTCTACCTAAATTCCATTTGGTAGAAAAATCAATGCTTTCAACCAAGGACAACATCATTTCAATTTTTACCAAATAGGAATTTAAGTGCTGCTAAATTCACTGCCAGGAAGGACAAACATAGATAAGGGAACGTAAACCTGAATCACTTTCCACTAACTACTGGAGATCATTTTTATTTTAAACAGGATACTCTTGCTGATAATCTAATATACAAACTTTCACAGTATGCAATTTATGAAATTATGTCATTATTAAGTGTAGCGCCCTGTATCTTCTACAGATTACTAAATATGCCCTCTTGTATAGTAATCAGCGATCTGTAAGGAGAATGAAATGCTTTTTCCATAAGACAGGTAGAAAAGCAATTGGTCTAGGTTTTGCATTAAGTAGCCTTTGATTTGATGCTTGATATTGTTTTTAAGCTGTGTGACTGTTATGTTATTTTGTAGCCTAAACCACAAATGACTCCTGGCAAGACCTCATACCATTAACAACAAGATTAGCAGAGGAGGAAAATTCAAAAACACTCATGGGGATTGTTTGTACTGTTTTTTGTTGGGTATGTTTTTGCTCAGTGGGATAGAAGACAGTTTAAAACAACACTGCGTGAAAAAAAGAAGCGATTGACCGCAGGTTGCAAGTATGCTTCAGTGAAGCAGAGGTTTCTACAGCTCCTCTCAGCAAAGGGGAGGTTTCTAACGGTCCCCTGCTGACTTCAAATGTGTTCACAGCCCGCACCCAGCAGCCACAGTGGAAACTTACTGGTGTGATAATAATCACTTAGAGTGAGACTGAGGTGCCGACCCTTTTCCCCCAACCAGAAATCCCCCGAGTAAAAGCTTTATCCCCTGGGGAGACACAGAGATACAAAGACATGAAAACAGGTGTGTGTGTCCCTGACACTTAGAAAAATTGGGTATGGACAGCTTTTCACTCTTGATATCTTCAGAATCAAAAAGTTACCACAAGCATAGCATTACCCGAGCTTTAGGCATCTAACTTAGAAGTGCCTTAAAAATTTGTTGAGAACATTTTTAATATGTGAAAAGGGATAATTTTTGTTAAAGGAAAAATTAACTGCTGAGAGAGAGAGAGAGGGAAGGAGAGAGACAGAGATGGGGTGGAGAGAGAGAGACAGAGACTTTACATAAAATCCTGGAACACCATACACCAATAGTCATAGTTATTGCCTCTGGCACATGGGGGCAGGGTAGAGTAGGAACAATTCCTTTTACTTTTTAAATTTCTGCATCACTGGCATTTGTTGCAATCACCATATAGTACTTTGGTAATTATTTTTAAAGACTATTTTTACGGTTACTTTGAAAAATTTCCTCTAATGAAGGCGAACTTTGTTCTCTAAGAAACCTGCCTTAACTTTTTGCCAAAGGTGGGGTTTAAGTAAACACACATAATAAAATGTCTCTCAAGATTCAACTTCCTATGGATCATTAAATTCAGGAAGGTGATTTTTTCTTAGATTCAACATTTGTATATCACTTTTCAGATAACAAAGTGCTTTGCTCATTTGTGACCATATTTTATGCAGCAACAATCTTCTGGAGTGGATATTATACTAATTTTAAGGAGTGGTATAATCAAAGCAAATAGGAAAATGTCAAAGTCCAAGAAAACACTATATATGATAAAAAAAATACTTTTGCTACATTACACTGAGTTGTCATGGAATACAGTCAAACTCTAACAGAGAATCCCTAAATGCTAGTGCCTCCGCAGTATCGATGATTCACTTCTTTGGGAAAATTTCATGAGGAATAAATAAATGTAAGACAGGAGAACACAAAAGCAGCTTTAGTTGGCAGACAGGTAAACTTGGTGCTGGGCCCTCACAAATCAAGACGTTCTCTCACACGTCCTTATTTTGCACTCCAGCCAAACACACATAAGATTGGAAAACAAAATTTTTAGGAAACCGATAGTATGTTCTCTCTACAGATGTGGCTGCCAGTGCTGGGGCAAAGCTAACCTTTCCCTTGGATTACAAAGGTCTGTGAAACTCACCTTACAGCTTAGTGAAGGACACGTTTTAGAATCACTTGTAGATGGTTTAAAATTTATAGATCCCAGAGCAGATCAAACTGAATCAAAATTTCTGGGGTTCAAGTCTTAGCATGAAAATGCATGTTAAATACATGTTTATATATAGATCCCCAAAGGTCATTACCATGCCCCAATTGTAAGATGTTTGCAGAGAAGTTTAGAATAATAAAAAGAAAGCAAAAGTATCTGGTAGAGAAATAATTTTAAAAGAATATACTCCATGTTTCCAGTTCCCAAATTGCAGATTGTTTACCTGCAATTGATAAATTGAATGCAACAATCAACTGAAATTGTGCCCTAAGATAATGTTCATTCAGATCATATCTGTCCTGGCATAAGGTCGCCATCGTAAAGTGTGTTATTTGCTAAGTTTCTTTCTTCAGTGTGCAAGCATTTTTAATTTTGTAAAAGTTAAATGTCAGAAACTTTTTATGTAAAATCTAAAAAATTTATCAGAAAAGTAAATTCCAATTAAATGAACAGTTTTCTGTTTATAAGCATATAGATAGAACCCTATGTCTGTCAACAAAACAATTTTATAACTAGCATATGTGACCTAATAGTATAAGCCTTGTGTATGCATATTGGTTCCGTCAAGAGAACTTAGGATTTTGTGGATGTTCAGTCATCACTTCCAAATTCCTGTACATGAGGGAGAAGGAGTTAATTCTATAAATACACATATATATGTATAAGAAATTGAGACATACACATATTAGTAAGTTAACAGGAGTCTGTAGCTAGGCCAGGAATAGAATCCAGGTTACATATTTTTAGACTAGTGCCACTTTGACCTTCACACACATTATGATACTTACCCATATACTTTAAAAGGACACAGCTTTCAACAAGGAGAGTAGCAGGATAGATAAAATTTGTGTAACCCTAGGACTGAATAAAAATCTGCATGGCATAGGCATATGTATCTTTGAAGTCGTCTCTAAACCACCCATGCAATCCTTCAAATTTTTTTCTCCCTCCCCCAGCTCTGTTCTCCACTTCCCCACACTCCCCTAACTCTCAAGGACAACAATAACAACAGTTACTTATACTCTAGGCATGATTTTAGGCACTTCACATAAATTATTCTATTTAATGGTCACCATAATCCTACAAGATAGGTATTATTCCCAGTTTATAGGTAAGGAAACTGAGCCTCCATGACATACCAAAAGAGAACTTGAGTTCTTTGGACACATTCCTCGGGGTAATGAAAAGTTGATCCGTCAGCTTTTTCTGTTTGAATTTGGATTTACTTCACATTCTTTCAGGTGACCGAGCAGATAAAGAAGGGAAGGATAACTCAATGGAGACCAATGGGACCTCAGAGTGTCGCTCCTAGTACATATTAGGAAAATATTAAAGGAGTTATCAAGAGGCAATAGAGACTAGTATAAAAGTAGGAATTTTGGGATTCCACAGTTAGGTTGAAATTTAGCTAGCAATTTAATAGCTCTGCAATTTAATAACTTTTAGACCTTGGGCAAATGACTTAAATCCCTATTATTATTTCCTCTTCTTCAAAAAAGAAATTAATTGTTCCTATCTCACATGGTTGTTGTGAGGATTAAGAGAGACCATAATGCATGTTAATATTTAGTTCTTCACATGGCACATAGCTAGTGCTCGATAAATACCAGCTACTGCTATTCTAGAAAGGCTCACATCGTTTGAGCCCTTGGTGAGGAGTCTGTACCACTGGGGATGATTATCTTCTCTGTTATCAATAACGGCAGGCAGCCAATCACAGAACCACCTCTGGTCGATCACATTTCCTCAAATAGTATATTAATACTTAACATGACAGGAAGGAAGATTTTCTGCACATTTTATGTAGGTCTACATTAGTTTGGAGTTTTTAAAATACTCAACACTCATCGAGCACTTCCTATTATCCAGGCTCTGTTTAATTCTCGAATAATGCCATGAGGAAAGATGCCATCATTACAGAGAACTTCACCGTTTAATAAATAACAGCTAGTAAGTGGTGAAGCCAGGACTCCCATCCAGATCTTCTGGCCATAGGGTGCATTCGCTCTAGTGTTTCTTGCTAGGCTGTGTATTTGATAATTTCATTCCCATCCCTCTGCTCACACAAAGCATCTATAAACTTGCTTTATTACTCTCCATTCCCAGCATTTTAAAGCTTTGAGATGTCATATGGAAAGGCATCATCTAGATGGAGTCAAGGAAAGGGATAAAGGAAGATCTTGATTTCTTATTGCCTGGCAAGACCTTTGCCTTGGGATGACAGCATGCCAGAGTTCCACACCTGATCACACTGTTTGCTTCTCTGTGCTCCTTATGTCAAGTCAGCACATTACCAATGTCCTTTGAGTCTAAAAAATTGAAAAAGAGTAACCATAAAATGTGATACTGCTCATTAAATTCAAAGTAGAATAAAAACCTTGCATAAATAAAATTTAGTGTTAATATATTACCCTTCATGGTAAAAAGAGTTAAGAAGAGTGCATTTTAATACAGCGAAAAGCTTTCAACATTAAAAATCAGGCTCCTGGTTGGGCGGTATGTGGGCATGCTAGTGTTATCACAGTGTCTTCATGAAAGTGTTTTGCATACCTGCAAATTAACCCAAGTTTCTAGCCACTTATATTACGTAAAACAAGATACGTTTCAAGGCTTCCAATGTCATCTGCAATTAGTTGATCCCAGAGAGTGAGAATATTAGTAAATGAGGATTGTAATTAAGTGCTCTTTCTTGCATGCACACACACACACACAGAAAGAGAACAAGAGAAGCTTTTTCTCAGTATATGATTTATGTGACCACATGAGTTTAGCCTCATTTGTTCCCAGTCTTAGAGTTGTGTCTAAGACCTGGGAGGGCCATGAGGGCCCCAGTGGCCTAAGTAGTCTCATCCATTTACTCTACAGTGCTGTACATATATTGTCATTTTCAATACGTACCACGTGTCCCAAGGCTGAGAGGTACTGACTGAAATATCGTTCAGGGCTCTAGTTCAGTTTGTAAGTATATTAATCACACACACACACACACACACACACACACACACACACATACACTTTCAATGAACAACATGTACAATTTGTAATTATGTTTCCCTAGGTTGTGTTTGTTCTGATTATTTTATTGAATTCTAATTTTATGTTTTTTGGATCTAATAATTTAAAAGTAGGGCTTTAAATTATGGATTTTTTAATTTTTCAAGTAATTCATTCTTATTATTTTACAGAGGTATCTGTCCATGAAGAGGGTAGGAGTGGGGCATGGTCCTTCATCATAGTTTGATGACTACTCCAGGCTACATCTACCTAGATTAATAGGAAGTTGAGCCTCTGCTCTCCTTCCCTGATGGAATCTCCCCATGCTTATTTATATTCAGAGTCAGGCTTGATTTTATTCTTCAACACTCAAGCCAAAGCTCATATCTAACCCCTTGAAGTCAGAGGAATTATGGTCACTTCCTGATGGCATGTAGCCATGATACTGGTAGTGTCACCAAACCCAAAAGTGTTTTGTGTGAAATCTGGCTTGTAGAAGTCATGCTTCCATGTGGCTAGTGCTAGAGCATCTTCTCCTTGACTGCTAAAACCTTACCAGGGCTGCCAAAGTTAAATGCTATTTCTGCCCATTATAGTTTTGTGAAGCCTTGACTGTCAAAACACTTTTTTCATTGTTACCCTCAGCCTGGGGTGCCAGTGTTCAGGCTTGTTGGATAGCCTTACGTAGGCTGCCCACAGGTTAATAGGGACAGCATGTGTTCAGTGTTCCTCATGGATTCCATTGCCTCATGGATTCAGGAACATCACTCTAATTCACCCACCTGACCTGGTATAGGGATTAACCCAACAGCCCCATTTCTTCCTATGTTAATGCTGACTTTATCTTAGAGAGCAATTGCCCTTATATGCCACAAGCCCTAGGTTGAGACTACTGCAGCTTATCCCAACAAATTTCAACAATTTCGAATCTCAGGTGGAAAGTGTTCAGGGTCTTGATCCCTTTTCTACCAAATAGCAATCAGGCTTGATCAGCTCCTTCGCCAGCAGGCTTCAAGCTTGGCTCATTAACAGACTTTTGCCACAGAATATACATCACATATATTAATTCTGCTTTCCTGGAAATCCCCTTACACATTTAAAACTTTTTGTTAACCTTAACATTTTTCATACATCACGGTTCATTTTAGACTTTAGCACCTCTGACATTATCCTGACAGTATCACTGTAATGCGTAAGTATGTGATCTTTCTTCTCGTGTTTTGCCAATTTAAAATCTGATCCTGTCAGTAATTTCCTGGGAAACTACACTGATTCTTTTCAATACTTTGTTCTGATTTTTTTTAAAGCAGCCAATATGCAAGTGCTTGGGTCACTTGTACCAATTTCCCTAATAACTTTCTTTACCTTTTACTGGGTGAAACTATCAGTGAGATAAGACAAGAATTTATCACATGCTCTGCTGTCAAGAAATGAGATTTTCAACTGAATGTGTTCTTGAAGTCTAGCTTTGTCATTTGCACTAGGTGAATTTAATCTATTCACTTTCCTTGGTCAGGTCCTCTCTAGAACATTCCTACAATGATAATAATAGTTAATATTTATTGAGTACTTCCTTTATGCCAGGGATTTCATGTTTAATCTCATTTAATCCTCAGAGCAACACTGTGAAGAAGATATTATCATCATCCACATTCTGTAGGTGAGGAATTTGAAGCACAGAGAGATTAAAATAAATTGTCCGGAGTCCCCCAGCTGTGAGTGACACAGTCAGGATAGGAGTGCAGGCAATCCTGGTAACCGCTAATGATATACTGCCAAAGTTTGTTTCTAATCTCCTTTCAGCTTCACATAAATACTCTCCACCATTCTATTGATTTTCATGAGGAATATATCTTTCTAGCACTCAGCTCTACTCTACCTTTCATAATAAAATTCTCTTTCTGTGAAAATAAAGGAAACCTCATTTAAAGTGGAGTGGCGAAGCCCTGAAGGGGGAGCTCTCAAGCCTGATTCACCCACCGCAGCTTTCAGACCCCAAAAGGAAGAACGTTTCCTTCTGACCTAGCGACAAGCTGCCCAGAGCCTGAAGCCAATGAAGAACCACCACAGCCTTCCCCAGTTTCCTTCTTTCCTTTTTAAAAGCAAGCCCTTCTCCTGTTCTCCAGACTTACCTGTGACTCGCTACAGTTGGCTTGTTCCAGATTTCAATTCTCTGCTTTTCCTGCGTAAACTCATTTTGCTGGTAAAATAACTGGCTCTTTTGTTTTTTTTAAGGTCAATATTTCCTTTGAGTCAAGGGTATTCATATCTTTTCATGTTGTATTCCAGCAGTAAAATCCCTCCTTCCAAGCCTCTCAGGTTATATTTACTTCCTTATGTTACAACCTCAGTTTCATTTTGTTTATTAATCATGTTTTTCAACTACTCTGGCCCCTAGATATTGCACGGGGGGGGGGGGCAGGAAACCACAGATGGTCTGACCAGATTAATCTAATGAAATTCCCTCAAAAGTATATTAGGTTTTGATAAATACAGGGAGGATGATATCCCTCTCTCCCTATTATTTATCTTAAATAATTTTTAAGTGAGAATGTTGAAATAAGGTTCATTTGTAAGGTTAAAGTTAGAAGAGATTGGAATTCATCTAATTCAACATCTCATATAACCTTTGAAAAAATGATACTTGAAAATGTTAAACGACCTGACTATGGTTAAAGAGTTAATTCCTTAAATTGTTTTTTCCGAAGCAATGCTTTCAGCATGTGATCAATAGTTAAAATGATATTTAGCTTTAAATTTATTTATATTAACTAGCATCTTTTAGTTAATCATTTCCTCCAATTTAATAGGTAATAAATTAAAAATATACTTTTTTATCATTTCGTATTGTTTTTATAGATATTGTTTTAATTATATTAATAGTGGTAGATTCAGAATGAATAAGTGACTAGGTATTGTGACATAAAAACTTCTACTTTAATTAGGCAACACATATTCTGGAAAATACATGTGAAAGCAGTGTACACAAAAATGCTGTAGTTTCTGATGAATAAAATTTTCTAAAAATGTCAAATATAGGCAAGAGGAGAATAATAAAAATAGAACACTGGTTCTAAAAGCAATCTCAACAAGAGGGAAATAACTATTCAGTGGAAAAACATATAAACACCTCTTTCTCAATTAGTTTTTCTTTCCCTGCTTTGGAAATACAACAGATTTCTTCTCTAATTCGAGTAACACTGTATTTGATAAGAGTATACACCCATTACCTGTGGTTGTTTAATTCATTATTTTGCCATAAGTGTTATTGATTGGCACACTTTATTAAAAATATTGTTTTTAAATGTAAGCATTGGCTTTAAAAATGAACAGAGCATTATGAAGAAAAGGTTTTCAAAATCTACGATTTGATGATAAAAATCTTCATGAGAAGGTCAATCTGAGTATCCAGGAAGTTGAGAAAATTAAAAATTGACAGAAAACTCTCAATTTTCAAATGTGACATAGTTTTAATTATAACCAAACTCATATAGGATCTTCATATTTTAAAAAATTCAAAGATGATGTGGAAAACATCTGTGGGTTTCTTTTCCCCCCGTGCAATATCTAGTCTTGTAAGCCAACTAATATGGTGGGATTTACCTGTATTCTATTACACAAGGGGCTTATCCTCAGTAAGGAAGAGACTAGTAGCAGACTAAAAGTATCCACCTGATTTTAAGACGTATGATTTCAAACCTGGAAAGGGATATGTTTCAGAAAGGTAATAGTTTGCCTTTTAAAATTAAAAAAAACAAAAACAGTATTATGATCATTACAACCAATTTGGCTTCAAAGATGTCCTCAGAAAAGCTGGAGTTTCCATTGAAAGAAATACTATGTCCAGAATCAGAAGTGCTTGAGTTCTAGGCCTTAATTTGCAGCTAAAAATACTTTCAGTAAATTGAGGCAAGTCATTTACCTGTTTTAATAACTTTCTCATCTATAAAACTGAAATGATGCTATTTTTTGTACAGTCTTTATCGTTTATTTTAGTTTTATTTCTGTATTCATATCAAAAATAAATTTGAGGCAGCTTCCAAAATAAATAGAAAAACTTAAGCAGGAAAATTAGAACAAGAGGGAAAATATAGAGAGTAAAAGTTAAAGAAAGTCAGGGAAAATGTTGGTAGATAGTTTGCACGGCATTATATTTTGGTGTAATATTTTCCACAGCTAATAACTCTCATCTTAGTGTGAATTAATATATTTGTCTTTGCTGTTAAAGACAAGTTTTCATAGTGCGAAAGAGTAGAGAAAGTATAAAAATCCTTAAATTCCTAAGTGACATAAGAGAAGTAAACATTCTTTAATTTTCTTCCAATTTTGCTTCCACTGGACTATACCTGAAAACAAAGGAGCAAGTTTCTAAAACTTAATGTGGGCCAGTTGTGTTAGTCTCTGCCTATGTATGAAAATTCTCATATAATTTTTAAAATAAAAATGTCATAATTCCAAAAGTTAAAATATCTTTTCACTGATGCCGACGTAGTAAATAGTCATATAAAACACTTGCTTTTCTGACACTATCACCATTAAAACATATAGAACCTTCATGTGTAACTTTCAAATACTTTCATTTTTTGCCACTCTCCAGTTTTTTTCTTCATTATCCCCAAAGTATAAGAAGCAGTTTCCAATGTCTTACAAATGCACTTCCTTCCAATCCAAAATGAGCCTTAATGATGTTAGCATTAGAAACTAGTTCCATAGCAAGTGTTACAGGAGCTTTTACATGGACACACATTTCTAGAGAAATTATAACTCACAATAGTACAAAGAAACTTACATAAAATTATCTTTTGTGTCTGGTAGGAGAAATAGGAACACTTCAAATACCTTGAGGGTGTTTCTTAAGAGCTCTCCCTAGGTCAATTAAGTTGTATTATTTTGCTACCAGCTCGTAACACTTTAAAGCAAGATTCAGGGCCTGGAAGTGATACTAACCTCTTCTAGCTAAGTGATTTAAATGATCATGGTTGTACCTCATTGTGGTTTTGATGTGCATTTCTCTAATGATTAGTGATGTTGAGCATCCTTTCATGTGTTTGTTGGCAATCTGTATATCTTCTTTGGAGAAATGTCTATTTAGGTTTTCCACCCATTTTTGGATTGGGCTGTTTCTTTTTTTGATATTGAGCTGCATGAGCTGCTTGTATATTTTGGAGAATAATCCTTTGTCAGTTGCTTCATTTGCAAATATTTTCTCCCATTCTGAGGGCTGTCTTTTCGTCTTGTTTATGGTTTCCTTTGCTGTGCAAAAGCTTTTAAGTTTCATTAGGTCCCATTTGTTTATTTTTGGTTCTATTTCCATTTCTCTAGGAGATGGGTCAGAAAGGATCTTGCTGTGATTTATGAATGGCCATCATCAAAAAATCTACAAACAATAAATGCTGGAGAGGGTGTGGAGAAAAGGGAACTCTCTTGCACTGTTTGTGGGAATGTAAAGTGATACAGCCACTATGAAGAATAGTATGGAAGTTCCTTAAAAAAATAAAAATAGAACTACCATATGACCCAGCAAGCAGAGTGGGGGGTGGTGGTGGTGGGATGAATTGGGAGATTGAGATTGATATATATATACTAATATGTATAAAATAGATAACTAATAAAAACCTGCTATATAAAAAAATTAAATTAAATTAAATTTAAAAAAAAGAGAGATGTACCACAATGTTCATTGCAGCATTATTTACAATAGCCAGGATATGGAACCAACCCAAGTGTCCATCAACAGATGAATAAAGAAGATGTGGCACATATATGCAATGGAATATTACTCAGCCATAAAAAGAAATGAAATTGAGTTATTTGTAGTGAGATGGACGGACCTATAGACTGTCATACAGAGTGAAGTAAGTCAGAAAGAGAAAAACAAATACCGTATGCTAACACATATATATGGAATCTAAAAAAAAAAAAAATGGTCATGAAGAACCTAGGGGTAAAATGGGAATAAAGACACAGACCTACCAGAGAATGGACTTGAGGGTACTGGCAGGGGGAAGGTTAAGCTGGGACAAAGTGAGAGAGTGGCATTGACATATATACACTACTAAATGTAAAATAGCTAGTGGGAAGCAGCTACATCGCATGGGGGGATCAGCTCAGTGCTTTGTGACCACCTAGAGGGGTGGGATAGGGAGTGTGGGAGGGAAGTGCAAGAGGGAGGGGATGTGGGGATATATGTATACATATAGCTGATTCACTGTGTTATACAACAGAAACTAACACAACATTATAAAGCAATTATACTCCAATAAAGATGTTAAAAAAATTAAAATAAATTCTCAAAATAAAAAATAAATAAATAAATGATCATGGTTTTCAAAAGATAAAAAAAGAATAGCTTTGCCACTATATTTTGTAATTTCCTTTCTCACATATAAAATAATTTCATTCCTCTAAGAAAAACTGCTGAGTTAATATGGAAGACATTTCCATTACAGGTACTGAAAAATCACAGTCACCCTTACAGTTCATAGAAAGAAAATCAAATTCTAGTTTAGTGGAGTTTTCATAACAGCCTTTTGGCTAATAAAGTTGAAGAATCATGATATATTTAAGAGATATTAATTCTAGTAATAGTCATTTATCTTTGATGTCAGAGAGAGGCAAAGGCTTGGGAAATAGAAGATTTACGATGACATATTATAGACTCACTTGGTAGATGTTAGATTTTTTACTCTTCCTCTGAAATGACAGATAATGAAGCTTTATCAACTTCCTTTTATTAAGGCTAAAAATATATCCTATAATAGGATCATAAACATTTAATGAAACTCACAGCTGTACTGAATTTTAAAATTAGGAGAGGATGGACAAGTAGCTCATAGAAAAGTAAATCATCTTAACTCATACATTATTAGTTAACAGCCCAGCTGTTTTAATTTAATATATCTCTGGGTCTGGCCTCTCAAAGTCCAGATGTATATTTCCACCTTCCGAAATGAACCCTATTTACAAAATGAGTTGATTTTCTTCCCAAGCACATCTATATATCTGAGACATCTCAGTGGAGAAGCTCAAATTCAGGAAGATAGAACAAGATGATTGATCTTTATTCTTCCACTGCCTTATGGGAAGAAGATTAAAATTCTTATTATCTCTGTCTTAAGTTGGGTTCCCCAGAAACGGACTCTGAAAAGAGGATTCATGTGAATGTGATTAATAGGAAGTTTTTCCAGGAAAAACTGGTAGAGGAGTAGGGAAATAGGACTAGCAAGGTTAGGAGAGAGAGCAGATGTGTATTATCAAGCAAAGTCTTACGGAGGACAACCCTGGCTCTGTTCCACAAAGGATGTCTGAAGACAGTATAGGCCACACCTCAGATTCATCATGACCAAGGCAAGATAGCTGTAATATTTATATCACTGCACCTGTCAGTCATTGGTTAAGATCTGCCCCGGGGGAGCTATAAACTCCCAGGTACTTCTAATAAAGTAGAGCAAAGCAAGTTCTAGCAGCCTGAGGCCAGCTCTCCAACAAAGAGACACAGTGCTAGCAATATAAGAGTGAAAACACACCTGGAGCCAGTGTGCATGGGAATGTGAAAAGAGCCAAGCAAGTTCTGGCTGTGCACTGGCTGAGTCCACTTTGGAGTGGTCACTCCACTCCAAACAGTGGTCCACTCCAGTGACCACACTGGTCACTGTTTAAATTTATTTTCCTGATACCTATCTTTATTCTTTTTATATTGAGTTACACATACATTGTCCTTTCCTCCTCCTGAGGTGGGAGGTATCTACTGCTGACAGTAGAGTGCTTTACTTTAAGTCAATGTTGTAGTTCTTTCCACTCTGTTCCGCAGCTTAATTAGGCCAGCTGATGTGTATTACTGGTCAGCTCCATATTTTAAGAATTCGAATATGAATGCCTTCAGATAAGACATGTTTTCTCTAGTTCACTGGAATCTCTTAACTGTATCAGTTACAATTTGATTCAGCTGCCTGAAACAAAAAATCCAAAGTACTAGTGGTTCTCAAAGGATGGCCCCCAGACCAGCTGCATCAGCATCCTCTGAAAGCCAACAAATACATTATATGGTTCCTCTATGAAGTCATCAAGGACCCAGTCTCCTCCCCCTTCCGTGGTATAAGAGCACTGCTTTAGCAGCACCCATCACCTTCCCATGCCAAGCAGCAGGATGAAGAAAGATGCAAGAAAGAAGAGGCGAGAGGCTTATGCAAGGCGTTCTTTAAGGAGAGTAACGCAGATTATAACTCATTGTTACAAACCAGTAGCATGTTGGTAAGTGTTTGATAAACAGCCCTGTAATTTTCATTTTATAAATTCTCCTGCCCTGCTGATTTCAAGCTACCGGCTTGACATCCCTGAACAAAAATTAGGAGCGATGTGCACCATTGGCTCTGCCAAGCCCAGCCAGCTACAGCACACCACTGTCCAGAACTCTAACATAGAGCCATCCATAGCTACAAGGAAGGCTTTGAAATGAAGGCGTTATTGCAAGGAATCATGTACCAGATTAAAATTCAAGGTTCTATTGTTTAGGATAAAGAGAAGAATGACTATTGTGCAGACACTGGCTCTCTCTGCCACAACATTGCTTTCTTTTGTCCCACACTTGACCTACTGCAAACATTTATGCTACCTGCTTGGATCCTGTAGAAATAAGTCTCTGCCTCAGATGGTGCCCAAATTAGATGGCTTTCTAATACAGAAGTTGCTCACACAAAAAGACTAGGGAATTATTATAGGTGCCAAAATAGCTCAGAATACATTGCATGTGATCATACATGAAGTGCAGCACATAAGTAGATAGATAAAGCTCACAGTAACCAAAAAGTCATATTCTTCTTGGCAGTAAGAAAAAAATTAGAATATTAGTTGTCCATTTTGTGATGCTGTGAGAAGCCCGTGGTGCACTAAGGAAACACGGACTCTGTTGACTCACAGACCTGGCTTCAAACCATGACTTCCATTTAGACTTTGTAAAAGTTTGTTCATATTCTTGAAAACTGTATCCTCATATGTAAGTAAAAAACTCATTAACTAAAATTACATGATTATTTGGCATATAATTTTTCACATAGATGCAAAAATCCCTTGCATGAAAGAGCAACAATAAAAAGAAATACTAGACAGAGTTGCATAGCAACCTTCCATAGGAAAGGGTACTATTCTATGTATTCATGGGGTCAGAGTATGTTAATATAAAGACCTTTTCCTAGCTCACACTTTAGTAAAAGAATTTTCTTGTCGGGCTTCTCTGGTGGCGCAGTGGTTGGGAGTCCGCCTGCCGATTCAGGGGACACAGGTTCGTGTCCCGGTCCGGGAAGATCCCACATGCCGCGGAGCGGCTGGGTCCGTGAGCCATGGCCGCTGAGCCTGCGCGTCTGGAGCCTGTGCTCCACAACAGGAGAGGACACAGCAGTGAGAGGCGCGTACCACAAAAAAAAAAAAAAAAAAAAAAAAAAAAAAAGTAAAAAACCCCACCAAAAAAAAAAAAAAAAAAAGATCAAAAATAAAGCCATTAAAACTCTTCCGCCTTTGCCTCCCCTTTTACTAGCCAACACTTGTGACCATTCATAGTCCCCTTTCCCCATACATGTCTCAGTGATGACTGTTGCTGATGGCTCTGAATCTCAGAATCTATCTGAATTGAGTCTCATTCCTATGATTGTGGCTAAAGGATTTTTGTTACAATTTACTAGGGGGATCTAAATTTGGTCTAGCTGAGCTTCAATTCAAGGCTGCCACTTACTATTTAAATTAACGATTTAAAATTTACTATCTCTTTTTATTAGAGTATTTAATAAATTCACATTTAATGTTATTATTGATATGGTTGGAGTTACATCTGTCATTTTGCTTTTTATTTTCTACATGTCTCATTTTTTTGTGCCTATATTCCTTTTTTTTTTTTTTTTTTTTTTGCGGTACGCGGGCCTCTCACTGTTGTGGCCTCTCCCGTTGCGGCCTCTCCCGTTGCGGCCTCTCCCGTTGCGGAGCACAGGCTCCGGTCACGCAGGCTCAGTGGCCATGGCTCACGGGCCCAGCCGCTCCGCGGCATGTGGGATCTTCCCAGACCGGGGCACGAACCCGCGTCCCCTGCATCGGCAGGCAGACTCTCAACCACTGCACCACCAGGGAAGCCCTATATTCCTTCTTTATTGCCTTTTCTATATTAGGTAGATGTTGATATTTTCTAGTGTAACATTTTAATTCCTTTAATGAATTATTTAATTATACTTTTGTGTTATTTTCTTAGTAATTGCTCTAGAACTTACTTAGACAAACTACATTTTAACTTATCAGACTATGTCAGCTTTATACTGAGTTAGTGTCAATAAAAGGTAGAAACTTTACTCTTATATAGCTTAATTCTCTCTCCACTTTTTTGGTGTTATTACTGTTATACATGGTGGTTCTATACATGTTACAAATCCAACAATACATTGTTATAATTATTATTTTATATAATCTTATGTAGTTTAAAGAAGCTGAGAGAAGAAAGAAAACCTAGCATATAATTATAGAGTTTGTTATTTTAACCTCCTTATGTATCTTTTGGGTTCTCTATATTTTTTCTGGCAGATATGTATTATCATCTGGTGTCATTTCCTAACTCTAATGCAGCTTTGTTCTCACACTCCTCCTTTATGCTGTTATTGTCAAAAATATTACGGTTCTCTATGTCACAGATCTAACAATACAATTATGTTTATATTGTAAGAATGGAATTGCTTTTTAAATTAGTTAAGAAAAGAAGGGAGAAAAATATGGAATTATATTCTCTTTCACAGTTACCTGATTATTTACTGTAATAGATTCCTATGAATGCTGTAAAAAATTACCACAAATATAGTGGCTAAAAACAATGAAGATTTATTCTCTTACACTTCTGGAGGCCAGATGTCCAAAGTCAGTTTCACTGGGCTAAAGACGTGATGCCAACAGGACTGGTTCCTTCTGGAGACTCCAGGGGAGATCGGTTCCTTGTTTCTTCCAGCTTCTGGAGGCTGCCAGTATTCCTTGAGTTGTGGCTCCATCAACTCAATCTCCACTTTTATCCTCACACTGTCAACCCACCTGTCTGACTTTCCTGCATCATTTTTATTGAGAACCCTTAGGATTAGATTAGGTCCACCTGGATAATCCAAGATAAGGTATATAATCCTTATATACCTTATATAAGGTAACATTAACAGGTTCCAGGGATTAAGATTATATTAGGTCCACCTGGATAATCCAAGATACTCTCCCCATCAAGAGCTTTAATTTAATCACATCTCCAAAGTCCTTTTCACCATATAAGGTAACATTAACAGGTTCCAGGGATTAAGATGTGGACATCTTTGTGGGAGCCTACCACAATCTACCATTTGGCCCCCAAAGATCCATGTATATATTTCATATGAAAAATACATTCCCCCCATTCAAATATCCCCAAATCTCAACCTATTATAGCATCAACTCAAAGTCCAAAATACCATCTAAATATCACTGGCTCAAAAGTCCCAAATTTTGTCATCTAAATTATCTAAATCAGGTAGGATTAAGATGCTCAGTCTGATCTATTTGGGGGCAAAATTCCTATTTCTAGACCAATGAATCTAAAAAACAAGTTATCTGCCCTCAAAGTGCAATGGTGGAGCAGGCATAGGATGACATTTGTTGACACTTCCATTCAAAAATGGAGAAAGTTGAAGAAATGAAGGAGTAACCAGTGAAAGGAAGAAAGGAGTCACCAGTACCAAGGAATTGAGATTGATTATTCCTGAGTACATGCAACCTCAATTATGTGCAAAACCTTTATGACTCCCACAGTTGATTGTGATCCCAGGAGGGCTTTTCTTGGATGTCTCTTTCCCTGGTTCTATACTAAACTCTGCAATTTTGCTTGGATCAAAGCTACCAGCTTCCTCTTAATTGCTTTCCACCAAGATCTCCCTTGTTCATGACAACAGACTTAGTTTAGGTAAGGAGTTCTTCACTCTGTTCCAAATAAGATCAGTCCCCTGAGGTAGAGCTGGGGAGCTTTTCTTCCTCATGGCCTTCCTTGTGGTTCTGCCCAGGTGCCACTGCACCAAAGCTGGGGTAAGGGTGTGCTTTTCCAGGAATGATACTCCTGTTCGACAACTGGTCATGGAGGCAAGTGGCAGCTGTCCCAGTCTTCTCGGCTTGACCCTCTCAATATGGGATTTCAACTCCACGAGTGAACTGGGAAAAGAGGAGGGGAAAGGGAAAGGTTACAATCAGGAACTCAATATTCTCCATCCGTTGTGCCTGGGGCAGAGCTTCTGCCTTACAAATGGGGGTTGGGTGGGAAGGTGAGTGCTCTCAGCCATGCCTACTTCTACACCGTGGACATGGGGGGAAATAAGAATTTCTGGCAGCCTGCTCCTCACAGGAAGATAAAGTAGCCCCAGACAGGGAGCTGAAGATTGGGAGCCCCCTTTTATTTTTTGTTTTTCTTGTAAAATTCTTTTTCTTTAAATCATCTTAAAACCATTAATAGATTCTGGTTTGGCTTTTTATTTATTTATTTATTTATTTTTAAACATCTTTATTGGACTATAATTGCTTTATAATGGTGTGTTAGTTTCTGCTTTATAACAAAGTGAATCAGTTATACATATACATATGTCCCCAAATCCTTTCCCTCTTGCAACTTCCTCCCTCCCACCCTCCCTATCTCACCCCTCTAGGTGGTCACATAGAACCGAGCTGATCTCCATGTGCTATGCGGCTGCTTCCCACTAGCTATCTATTTTACGTTTGGCAGTGTACATATGTCCATGCCACTCTTTCACTTTGTCCCAGCTTACCCTTCTCCCTGACTGTGCCCTCAAGTCGATTCTCTACTAGGTCTGTGTCTTTATTCCTGTCTTACCCCTAGGTTCTTCATGACCTTTTTTTTTTTAAGATTCCATATATATGTGTTAGCATACAGTATTTGTTTTTCTCTTTCTAACTTACTTCACTCTGTATGACAGACTCTAGGTCCCTCCACCTCACGACAAATAACTTAATTTCAATTTTTTTATAGCTGAGTAATATTCCATTCTATATATGTGCCACATCTTCTTTACCCATTCATCTCTTGATGGACACTTAGGTTGCTTCCATGTCCTGGCTATTGTAAATAGAGCTGCAATGAACATTTTGGTACATGACTCCTTTTAATTATGGTTTTCTAAGGGCATATGCCCAGTAATGAGGTTGCTGGGTCGTACAGTAGTTCTATTTTTAGTTTTTTAAGGAACCTCCATACTGTTCTGCATAGTGGCTGTATCAATTTACATTTCCACCAACAATGCAAGAGGGTTCCCCTTTCTCCACACCCTCTCCAGCATTTACTGTTTCTAGATTTTTTTTTTTTTTTGCGGTACGCGGGCCTCTCACTGTGTGGCCTCTCCCTTTGCGGAGCACAGGCTCCGGACGCACAGGCTCAGTGGCCATGGCTCATGGGCCCAGCCACTCCACAGCATGTGGGATCCTCCTGGACCGGGGCACAAACCCATGTCCCCTGCATCAGCAGGTGGACTCTCAACCACTGCAGCACCACGGAAGCCCTGTTTCTAATTTTTTTGATGCTGGCCATTCTGACCGGTGTGAGATGATATCTCATTGTAGTTTTGATTTGCATTTCTCTAATGATTAATGATGTTGAGCATTCATTAATGTGTTTGTTGGCAATCTGTATATCTTCTTTGGAGAAATGTCTATTTAGGTCTTCTGCCCATTTTTGGATTGGGTTGTTTGTTTGTTCAATATTGAGCTGTATGAGCTGCTTGTAAATTTTGGAGATTAATCCTTTGTCAGTTGCTTCCTTTGCAAATATTTTCTCCCATTCTGAGGGTTGTCTTTTCGTCTTGCTTATGGTTTCCTTTGCTGCGCAAAAGCTTTTAAGTTTCATTAGGTCCCATTTCTTTACCTTTGTTTTCATTTCCATTTCTCTAGGAGGTGGGTCAAAAAGGATCTTGCTGTGATTTATGTCATGGAGTGTTCTGCCTGTTTTCCTCTAAGAGTGTGATAGTGTCTGGCATTATATTTAGGTCTTTAATCAATTTTGAGTTTATTTTTGTGTATGGTGTTAGGGAGTGTTCTAATTTCATTCTTTTACATGTAGCTGTCGAATTTTCCCAGCAATACTTATTGAAGAGGCTGTCTTTCCTCCACTGTATATTCTTGCCTCCTTTATCAAAGATAAGGTGACCATATGTGCATGGGTTTATCTCTGGGTTTTCTATCATGTTCCATTGATCTATATTTCTGTTTTTGTGCCAGTACCATACTGTCTTGATGACTGTAGCTTTGTAGTATAGTCTGAAGTCAGGGAGCCTGATTCCTCTAGCTCTGTTTTTCTTTCTCAAGATTGCTTTGGTTACTCAGGGTCTTTAGTGTTTCCATACAAATTGTGAAATGTTATGTTCTAGTTCTGTGAAAAATGCCAGTGGTAGTTTGATAGGGATTCCATTGAATCTGTAATTGCTTTGGGTAGTAAAGTCATTTTCACAATGTTGATTCTTCCAATCCAAGAACATTGTATATCTCTCCATCTATTTGTATCATCTGTAATTTCTTTCATCAGTATCTTATAATTTTCTGCATACAGGTCTTTTGTCTCCTTACGTAGGTTTATTCTTAGATATTTTATTCTTTTTGTTGCAATGGTAAATAGGAGTGTTTTCTTAATTTCACTTTCAGATTTTTCATCATTAGTGTATAGGAATGCAAGACATTTCGTGCATTAATTTTGTATCCTGCTACTTTAGCAGATTCATTGATTAGCTCTAGTAGTTTTCTGGTAGGATCTTTAGGATTCTTTATGTATAGTATCACGTCACCTGCAAACAGTGACAGCTTTACTTCTTTCTTTCCAATTTGGATCCCTTTTATTTATTTTTCTTCTCTGATTGCCATGGCTAAAAGTTCCAATACTATGTTGAATAATAGTGGTGAGAGTGGGAAACCTTGCCTTGTTCCTGATCTTAGTGGAAATGGTTTCAGTTTTTCACCATTGAGGACAATGTTGGCTGTGGGTTTGGCATATATGGCCTTTATTATGTTGAGGAACATTCCCTCTATGCCTACTTTCTGGAGGGTTTTTATCATAGATAGGTGTTGAATTTTGTCGAAAGCTTTTTCTGCATCTATTGAGATGATCATATGGTTTTTATCCTTCAATTTGTTAATATGGTGTATCACATTGATTGATTTCCATAAATTGAAGAATCCTTGTATTCCTGGGATAAACCCCACTTGATCATGGTGTATGATCCTTTTAGTGTGCTGTTGGATTCTGTTTGCTAGTATTTTGTTGAGGATTTTTGCATCTATGTTCATCAGTGATATTGGTCTGTAGTTTTCTCTCATTGTGATATCTTTATCTGGTTTTGGTATCAGGGTGATGGTGGCCTCATAGAATGAGTTTGGGAGTGTTTCTCCCTCTGCTCTATTTTGGGAGAGTTTGAGAAGGATAGGTGTTAGCTCTTCTCTAAATGTTTGATAGAATTCACCTGTGAAGCCATCTGGTCCTGGGCTTTTGTTTGTTGGAAGATTTTTAATCACAGTTTCAATTTCAGTGCTTGTGATTGGTCTGTTCATATTTTCTATTTCTTCCTGGTACCATATCGGAAGTTTGTGCATTTCTAAGAATTTGTCCATTTCTTCCATGTTGTCCATTTTATTGGCATATAGTTGCTTATAGTAATCTCTTATGATCCTTTGTATTTCTGCAGCGTCAGTTGTTACTTCTTTTTCATTTCTAATTCTGTTGATATGAGTCTTCTCCCTTTTTTTCTTGATGAGTTTGGCTAATGGTGTATCAATTATTTTTATCTT
Source organism: Monodon monoceros (assembly GCF_005190385.1). Taxonomy (NCBI): domain Eukaryota; kingdom Metazoa; phylum Chordata; class Mammalia; order Artiodactyla; family Monodontidae; genus Monodon; species Monodon monoceros. Next base: position 23,778,210 of record NW_021703772.1, read on the forward strand.
CTCAAACAACCAGCTTTTAGTTTTTTTTGATCTTTGCTATTGTTTCCTTCTTTTCTTTTTCATTTTTCTCTGATCTGATCTTTATGATTTCTTTCCGTATGCTAACTTTGGGTTTTTTTGTTCTTCTTTCTCTAATTGCTTTAGATGTAAGGTTAGGTTGTTTATTTGAGATGCTTCTTGTTTCTTAAGGTAGGATTGTATTGCTATAAACTTCCCTCTTAGAATTGCTTTTGGTGCATCCCATAGGTTTTGTTTGGGTCGTCATGCTTTCATTGTCATTTGTTTCTAGGTGTTTTTTGATTTCCTCTTTGATTTCTTCAGTGATCTCTTGGTTATTAAGTAGTGTATTGTTTAGTCTTCATGTGTTTGTATTTTTTACAGATGTTTTCTTGTAATTGATATCTAGTCTCATAGCATTGTGGTTGGAAAAAATGCTTGATACGGTTTCAATTTTCTTAAATTTATCAAGGCTTGATTTGTGACCCAAGATATGATCTATCCTGGAGAATGTTCCATGAGCACTTGAGAAGAATGTGTATTCTGTTGTTTTTGGATGGAATGTCCAATAAATATCAAATAAGTCCATCTTGTTTAATGTATCATTTAAAACTTGTGTTTCCTCATTTATTTTCATTTTGGATGATGTGTCCATTGGTGAAAGTGGGGTGTTAAAGTCCCCTATTATGATTGTGTTACTGTCAATTAACCCATTTATGGCTGTTAGTATTTGCCTTATATATTGAGGTGCTCCTATGTTGGGTGCATAAATATTTACAATTGTTATATCTTCTTCTTGGATTGATCATTATGTAGTGTCCTTCTTTGTCTCTTGTAATAGTCTTTGTTTTAAAGTCTATTTTGTCTGATATGAGAATTGCTACTCCAGCTTTCTTTTGCTTTCCATTTGCATGGAATATCTTTTTCCATCCCCTCACTTGCAGTCTGTATGTGTTCCTAGGTCTGAGGTGGGTCTCTTGTAAACAGCATATATATGGGTCTTGTTTTTGTATCTATTCAGCCAGTCTATGTTTTTTGGTTGGAGCATTTAATCCATTTACATTTAAGGTAGTTGTTGATATGTATGTTCCTATTACCATTTTCTTAATTGTTTTGGGTTTGTTATTGTAGGTCTTTTCTTCTCTTGTGTTTCCTGCCTAGAGAAGTTCCTCTAGCATTTGTTGTAAAGCTGGTTTGGTGGTGCTGAATTCTCTTAGATTTTGTTTGTCTGTAAAGGTCTTAATTTCTTCCTCAAATCTGAATGAGATCCTTGCTGGGTAGAGTAATCTTGGTTGTAGGTTTTTCTTTGTCATCACTTTAAATATGTCCTGCCGTACCCTTCTGGCTTACAGAGTTTCTGCTGAAAGATCAGCTGTTAACCTTATGGGGATTCCACTGTGTGTTATTTGTTGTTTTTCCCCTGCTGCTTTTAATATTTTTTCTTTGTATTTAATTTTTGAAAGTTTGATTAATATGTGTCTTGTCATGTTTCTTCTTGGATTTATCCTGTATGGGACTCTCTGTGCTTCCTGGACTTGATTAACTATTTCCTTTCCCATGTTAGGGAAGTTTTCAACTATAATCTCTTCAAATATTTTCAGTCACTTTCTTTTTCTCTTCTTGTTCTGGGACCTCTGTAATTTGAATGTTGGTGCATTTAATGTTGTCCCTGAGGTCTCTCAGACTGTCCTGAATTCTTTTCATTGTTTTTTCTTTATTTTGCTCTGCAGTAGTTATTTCCACTATTTTATCTTCCAGGTCCCTTATCCGTGCTTCTGCCTCAGTTATTCCGCTATTGATCCCTTCTAGAGAATTTTTAGTTTCATTTATTGTGTTGTTCATCTCTGTTCGTTTGCTCTTTAGTTCTTCTAGGTCCTTGTTAAACGTTTCTTGTATTTTCTCCATTCTGTTTCCAAGATTTTGGATCATCTTTACCATCATTACTCTGAAATCTTTTTCAGGTAGACTGCCTATTTCCTCTTCATTTGTTAGGTCTGGTGGGTTTTTTTGGTTTTGTTTCGTTTTTTGCGGTACGCCGGCCTCACCCTTGTGGCCTCTCCCATTGTGGAGCAAAGGCTCCGGACACGCAGGCTCAGTGGCCATGGCCCACGGGCCCAGCCGCTCCACAGCATGCGCGATCCTCCCAGACCAGGGCACGAACCCGCGTCCCCTGCATTGGCTGGTGGACCCTCAACCACTGTGCCACCAGAGAAGCCCCTGTCTGATGGGTTTTTGCCTTGCTCCTTCATCTGCTGTGTATTTCTCTGTCTTCTCATTTTGGTTAACTTACAGTGTTTGGGGTCTCCTTTTCGCAAGCTGCAGGTTCGTAGTTCCCATTGTTTTTGGTGTCTGTCCCCAGTGGCTAAGGTTGGTTCAGTGGGTTGTGTAGGCTTCCTGGTGGAGGGGACTAGTGCCTGTGTTCTGGTGGATGAGGCTGGATCTTGTCTTTCTGGTGGGCAGTTCCACGTCTGGCGGTGTGTTTTGGGGTGTCTGTGGCCTTATTATGATTTTAGGCAGCCTCTCTTCTAATGGATGGCGTGTGTTCCTGTCTTGCTTGTTGTTTGGCATAGAGTGTCCAGCACTGTAGCTTGCTGGTCGTTGAGTGGAGCTGTGTCTTGGAGTTGAGATGGAGATCTCTGGGAGATTTTCGCTGTTTGATATTACGTGGTTCTGGGAGGTCTCTTGTGGACTGGTGTCCTGAACTTGGCTCTACCACCTCAGAGGCACAGCCCTGATGCCTGGCTGGAGCACCAAGAGCCTTTCACCAACATGGCGCAGAATAAAAGGGAGAAAAAAAAGAGAGAAAGGAGATAAAATAAAATAATGTAAAATAAAAGATAATAAAGTTATTAAAATAAAAAATAAAAAGTAATTATTAAAATTTTTTTCAGTATTAAAATTTTTTTAAAAAATAATAAAAAAAGAAAGAAAGAAGAGAGCAACCAAGGCAAAAAAGAAATCCACCAATGATAGCAAGTGCTAAAAACTAAACTAACTTTTTAGTTTAGACAGAACCCTAGGACAAATGGTAAAAGTGAAGCTACACAGATGAAATCACACACAGAAGCATACACACTCACAAAAAGAGAAAAAGGGAAAAATATATACATATTGTTGCCCCCAAAGTCCACCTCCTCAATTTGTGGATGATTCGTTGTCTATTCATGTATGCCACAGATGCAGGGTACATCAAGTTGATTGTGGAGATTTAATCCGCTGCTCCTGAAGCTGCTGGGGGAGATTTCCCTTTCTCTTCTTTGTTCGCACAGCTCCCGGGATTCAGCTTTGTATTTGGACCCGCCTGAGGGCGTCTGTTCCTGCTCAGACAGGACGGGGTTAAAGGAGCCGCTGATTCGGGGGCTCTGGCTCACTCAGGCCGGGGGGAGGGAGGGGTACAGATGTGGGGCGAGCCTGCGGCTGCAGAGGCCAGTGTGACATTGCAGCAGCCTGAGGTGCGCCGTGTATTCTCGCGGGGATATTATCCCTGGATCCCGGGACCCTGGCAGTGGCGGGCTGCACAGGCTCCCGGGTGGGAGCTGTGGAGAGTGACCTGTGCTCGCACACAGGCTCCTTGGTGGCGGCAGCAGCAGCCTTAGCGTCTCATGCCCGTCTCTAGGGTCCGCGCTGATAGCCACGGCTCGCGCCTGTCTCTGGAGTTCCTTTAAGGCGCTCTTAATCCCCTCCTCATGCACCAGGAAACAAAGAGGCAAGAAAAAGTCTCTTGTCTCTTCGGCAGGCCCAGACTTTTTCCCCGCCTCCCTCCTGGCTAGCTGCGGCGCACTAGCCCCCTGCAGTCTGTGTTCACGCCGCCAACCCCAGTCCTCTCCCTGCGCTCAGACCGAAGCCCGAGCCTCAGCTCCCAGCCCCGCCCGCCCCGGCGGGTGAGCAGACAAGCCTCTCGGCCTGGTGAGTGCCGGTCGGCCTTGATCCTCTGTGCGGGAATCTCTCCGCTTTGCCCTCCGCACCCCTGTTGCTGTGATCTCCTCCGTGGCTCTGAAACTTCCCCCTCCGCCACCCGCAGACTCCACCCGCGAAGGGGCTTCCTAGTGCGTGAAACCTTTCCTTCTTCACAGCTCCCTCCCACTGCTGCAGGGCCCGTCCCTATCCCTTTGTCTCTGTTTATTCCTTTTTCTTTTGCCCTACCCAGGTACATGGGGAGTTTCTTGCCTTTTGGGAGGTCTGAGGTCTTCTGCCAGCGTTCAGCAGGTGTTCTGTAGGAGTTGTTCCACGTGTAGGTGTATTTCTGATGTATTTGTGGGGAGGAAGGTGATCTCCACGTCTTACTCTTCTGCCATCTTGAAGCTCCCCCCGGCAGCCCCCTTTTAGATGCACACACGGGGATAGAGTTCTCACAACGCCAAACTGAATAATAGAGTGAGTCATGGTTCAAGGGCTACAGACTCATTGTTCTTACTGAGATTTAGAAGATTTTCTTGAACAAATGCTTCCCCATTTGCTTAAATGCCCTTAGGACAGTTTCCAGAGTTTTAAATGAGTGCTTTTTATAATTTTCACCAGTTAAATTTTTTTTTCCTGGAGAATGTTCTCATTCTTGTCATTTTGGAAGTTCTGTCCTCCAACCTCTTTAAGCCTCGTTTCCCTCATCTGTAACATGGAGACAATGATAATAGTTATATGTGGACTAACTGAGACGATGTGTTTTCAGTGGCTGGGAGATACTAAATACTCAAAAAAAGTTACCTATAGCTAGAAAGCATGCATTTGTAGTCTTCCATTTTAAACAATTACATATTGATAAGATTTCTTAGTTAACACAGAAGTAGCAGCAATGTATTATAGGCTAGGAAAAAATTAGGGGATCTGATCCTCAAGTTATGGAATATTCCATATATGTAGGCACTCAAGTTCTAATTTTATTTCTGTCATGGGCTCCTAATGAAATTTTTGATAGTTTTTTTTTTTACTTCACAAAAATTGCTTCATAATTAGTCTTGTTCTTTACCTTCAGATCATACAAAATGATCAGATATGGAACCTGCCCTAATGAAGAAATAGCTTTCTCAACGGACAGTACTCTTTTCTTCATGTGAAATGTAAATAGAGAAAACAGTATTGAAACACATTCTTGTCAGGAAATAGCAGTTAGTTAAATACCTGCATCAATATTTGTGACGTGAAGACAAAATGTTCTACAACGAGGAGGTAGTTCCATGTTCCTTCTTGGAATGCTGAAACTCTATTTGACCCTGGAACAAACCTGAATGGAAAACAGTCAGTTACTTCAAAAAAAGATTTGCATTGTAGCTTCTGGTGACTCACTTAGCAGCTGGACTTGCCCAAACTGGTTCTAGCTATTCCTTGTTCTGTGTTAGCCAGACAAAAGATTATCCAAAGTAAGCTGGTCTTGATTTCTAATATGGACTAAACCTCTTACTTTTTTAGTTATGTAGATGGATTTGTACTCATTAATGTTCCAAGAACATTTCTTCTAAGAACAAATTCTGTGTATTTTTATGTAATAAAACCTGGACTGGGGTAAGTTAGAAACACTGCATTAGAACTTCATGACATCAGTTTTGCAATTCCAGTCTCAAATTTAAAAACTTTCATGTTTCTGTGAACTTAAAACCCTCATACATTTAAAAATACTTTGCCCACTTCACTATGTTTGGTGCCTGTCATTCCATGAAACCATAATTTATCTGATTTAAAACCATTAGCTCATTTATATGCAAATAATATTAGCAGAGTTATTATATTAACTATGATGAGTTATGAGGAACTTAGTGTTTTATTTCTAACTGTGTAATTCTTTGAGATAAATCTTTGGTAAATGGAGGAAGAAATTGAGAACTGACTGAGTATGGCTGTCAATGGACTAGTCTTTCAACACTGGAAAAATGGCATCATGAAAGATTATATAGACCCTAAAAGGAAAAGAAAAAGTAAGATCTCCTGCACATAACCCCAAAATTCAATCCTTCCATAATTGTACTAGGTCAGTACAGAATCCCGGCTACACTACATTAAAGTTGTATTTGAAGGTATACCAAGACAGCAGTAATGTGTGTGTCCAAAAAGCCTCTACAATAGTTAGCCAAGGGCACTGATGCAGTGCCATTTAAAGAGAATCTGACAGATCTTCATAGCTTCAAAACAAGCATGAATCAAATGAACAGCATAGAAGAACTAGTAGAAGACATAGGATTATTTTTCAACTGTACCTTCATATAGACCAACAAATATACATCATTAATTTGTTCTAGTTATATCCCCATATTTATTCCTAATACTGTTGACTTGTACCTTTTCTTTTTGTTCTTAATAAAATTTGCCAGTCTCAACTAGTTTTTATTTTATCATTCTTGTTTATATTTAATTAATCTGTGCATTTCCTTATTATATTCTACTTTCTTGCTTTTATTTTGTTGTTCTTGGTCTAACTCCCTCACTCAATGCTTATTTCGTTATTTTTTTCTATCTTTCCTGTTTTCTCTTAGGTATGTATGTGTGTGTATATATATATAAAGAGCTAAAAATACCTCTCATATAACTGGGTCCCACAAATTTCTAATGTAATGCATTCACTGATATCCAGTTCTAAATGCCACAATTTACATTATTATTTATGTTTTGACCACAATTTTTTAGAATTTTAGTTTGCCAAGATAGGCCTAAGAGCTTTCTTTCCCTATTTATTTTATAAATTAATTGCATTTTGATCTGAAAATGCATTCTACATTATATAAATTTCTTGTTATGTATAGAAATTTCCTCTGAACTTACTAGGTGGATTATTTTTATAAATAATCTATGTATGATTGAGAAGAATGTGTATTCTCTATTTGTTTTGAGAGTGTATAACTGACCAATAGATTGAGTTTTTAAATGTTATTCAAATTTTCTTTACCATTACCATTTTTTGCTTAGCTTGAATTTATTGACGTTGGAGAAGGTATTAAATTATCCAATTATAATGGTGGATTTGTTAATTTCTTCTTACAATTCTGTTCATTTTTACTTTGTATATTTTGAGGCAATGTTGTTATATGCCTTTAAACTCAGAAATGTTTTATCTTTCTGGTGAATTGAAACTTTATAATTAAACATGTACCCTATTAACACTAATAATTTTTTTCTTAAGGTCTATTATCTCTTGTGTTAATACCTATGCCAAATTACATTTTTTAAAAATATTTATTTATTATTTATTTATTTGGTTGTGTCTTAGTTGCAGCAGTCAGGCTTCTTAGTTGTGGCAAGTGGGCTCCTTTGTTGTGGCAGGCAGACTCCTTAGTTGCAGCTCACTGGCTCCTTAGTTGTGGCATGCAAACTCTTAGTTGCAGCATGCATGTGGGATCTAGTGTCCAGACCAGGGATCAAAGCCAGGCCCCCTGCACTGGGAGTGAGGAGTCAACATCTGTGCTACCAGGGAAGTCCCCAGATTACTTTTGATGATTATTTTGTGATATTCCTTTTTCTGTCACTATACATTCAATCATGTTTTAAGGGAATGTTTTATGCAATCATGTTTTAAATGAATCTCTTGTAAACAAATATAGCTGAGCTTCCAAAACAATTTGTTTGGGAATCTTTGTCTTTTAACTAGCAAGTTTTACTAATATACATTATGACAATGTTACCCGGTGTATTTAGATTTGTTTCAACCATTTTATTCGAACTTTCCATTTACTGTGCTGTTTATTTGCTTCTTTTTTCCACTTTTCCTGTCTTCTAATGTGTGGATGATTTTTCTTTCTTCTTTTTTTCCCTTAACTGGTTTAGAAGTTTATTTATTCAATTTCTTTGCCCAACATTGCTACTTGCATTTAATTCCTTCTACTTAGTTCAATTTCTCTCTTAGTACATAGTTATTTCAGCAAGAGTCCTTGAATGGTAGACTTTCACTTTCTTTGTTTAGAAATATATCTTGAATGCTAGCTAGCTATAATGCAGAAATGGCTGGAACTTAAACTCAACAATTAAATGAATATCTTACAGTATGAAAATATAGCTTGGATTAACAGTCCTGCCAAATATTTTGTATGAAATTTAGAGTTTGATGATGAATGAATGGACCTTAAAACAATGGAATGGCCACATCTGAGTGTAATCAGACAACAATGAGGGTTGGAGTTGTCAAATTTCCCTGAACATCCCTTGCCAGCAGAAGCAATCATTCCTCTATCATATGAGCAGACAACCATTTCCTTGTTTGAAGATCCTGTAATAAGCTCAGTAACACAGTTACCCTGCAAAGTAAAGCCTATTCTTCTCAATACCCTCCAACAGCCTTCATCATCTCTAGACCTATAACCACAGTCAAATCCAGGCATGTCTCAGAGAAAAGTACAAAGTCTGACCATACCTAATGAACTGTGGGATTTTGCTAATTTATATTGACAAATTTCTGAGGAGTATGGATTCTAACAAGGTTAGATCAAGTGGAATGGAATAAACATTGACTCAGACCAAAGTTATCAATATGATGTACTTGTCAGAGGTTATGAGTTTAATGTATAAGTTTCAACAGCTGAATCTAAATGTTAGTTTGTTTGCTTAACTGAAACCTGAACTCAGTGATGTATTATGTCTAATGTGGGTGAGAGTACAGAATTTCCTTTAGATAACGTAGAGGAAAAAATCCAGAAGCTTAAAGAAGATGAGAATGTGAGAGTGGATATATCATATGTGTCCTACACACCCACCTTCCCATTATGTCTCTCAGGAGGGCTCACGGGGTACTCCCTTCTTTTAGTCATTACGAAATGCATAAGAAGCCACCAGCATTCTTGAATAGCACTGTAAAATCTGACCAATGTAGGCCAGGGAAGATGGTGAGGAAAGTCATCACTGAAATGCACTTCCTGACTTCAGAGGGTCTTATGGGATCTTGAAGTGCTAAAGCTAGGCGTGTACAATTACCTAGTAGATAGCAGACATATAGGTTGGCCATATCTCTTATTTGCAATGTATATTCTACTTGGAGACAGCTGAGAGTTTTCTTAAACAAGACAGGATTCCCCATGACTCCCCCCTACACACACACATATATACATTTGCACAAAAATGTCTGGTGCAAGCTCTTAAGATAACATTCTTGCCCCTATTATGAATGTGAAAAATACTTTGAAGGAAATATCAAGACAACTTGGTGACTTTAATATCATCTTAAGTAGGACTCTTTCTGTTGCCCCAGAACTGGTTACAAAGACTTCAAAGTTCAAGAAAAAGAATCCTCAGGTAAGCTTACTCCCTAACTTAAGTAACAAATAGTTGAATGGCTAGTAGGAGCCATTCTGGATATAAGAGGCAGCTGAACCAGCAATTTTCTCCCCACAAGTATCATCCCAGCTGCAACCTGCCTTATTGTCTATATAATAGAAAGCACAGGTGGAGTGAAGTGCTATGGTTTTTATTAACTCTCCCTTTCTCCATAGGTGGTATAAGACAATGGTCTAGGAGGAGCGCTTCCTTTCCAAAAGACCAATAAGAGAGGAACTCCAAGAAAATCATTCATAAAAATTTGAAAGTGCCTGCCAAAAATGGAGAGTGACATCTATTCTCATCCAGTTCAGCCAATGGATTTGTTGTTTTCTCTTCAGCCTAACAGAAAAAATAACTGGAAAATGATAATAGGACAAAGACAAGAAGGTAAGGTAACAGTCAGGTCTTCTACTGTTTATCATTGCAGGGCTGCCTAAATTTCCTATGAGCCAGTAAACGCCAATGAAAGGTTTGCTAGTAGGTAAGAAGAGAAGGCCTTCCAGGTGAGGAGACCAGCAGATTGTAGCCATGGAGGATAATTACAGGAGCTGAAGTGTTCTGGAAAAGGAAAAACCTGACCAATGTTGGTGCAGGGAGCTCCAGGAGAATGGAATCTTCTACAAATGTCATTAAGGGATGGCAAAATTTTGATTGTTAATTGTAAGCAGTGATTCAAGAAAAATAAAATCTTTTTTGTGCTTACATCTTATTGAAGTCAAAAAATTCAATAAATAGGTTATAAATCCATAGAACGCTGAAAGTGATTCAGCCAAAGAAAAAATAAAGACGACTGAGGTTTCAACTGTGGCGGACTTGGAAAACAATGATTCTCTACACCAAAGGAAAGGGAGGGAGAGGATCAATGAGGAGGGTACTAGAAAAACTGGTGGGTTCGACACTTGAATTCCAGGGAGGGCTGGGATTTCCAAATGGAAATATCCGGGATGTAACTGGAAATGCATGAAAGAAGGTAAAAAGAAGGTCAAGGAGTATGGATATGTTCATGGTTCAGAAAGAAATAATCACTGAATATATGAAAAGGAATGAATTTTCCATGGTAAGGAGCTCATTAAAGACATTCATCCATCTCTCTAAGTCATCATGCAGGGTTCCTTTTGTCTACCTCAGGATGCAAGGGGAAAATTAAAATATTTAAATACTGCATTAAAGTAATGATGCAAAAATCAAAACAGAGTGGCCAGTGCCTTTTAACTATTCTTATTACTTCATTGATGAAACCCTAAGCTCTCACGTTTGATGATAGCTATTGTATTTATAATAAAGTTCCTTCTATTTTGTATGAAAAGAGCATTTCTTTTTGAGAAAGCCAAACTTTGTTGAAAGATCCTGTCACTTAATAACTCCAGTTTGCTATTTAAACAGCCTGGATTTGTCCTTAATGACCAGACAAGTGTCTGTCACTGTAAAATTGGGCAAGTCAAACTTTTAACTTTTGCAAAGTTACAGTTAACTTTCTGAGAATCATTCTTCACAGAAATGAGGGAACAAAAGGTATAAGGGCCTAATTTCCTAGGTATATAATCTTTCTCAACCAAAAATATATGCTGTAAGTATTTCCTTCTATGATTTTGACTATTATCACTTGAACTTCATTCATAAAAACTAAAAAAAAGATTAGATTATTTACTTCAAAATGGGCAAGGATGTGTGTTTGAATGTTCACGGTGTTTAATAAAGCATACTGTAAGATGAATAAAAGAAAAAACATCTTCAGTCTGAAAGCAAGGGTGTTCCCCCCCCCCCCGTGGCACTTTATGACATCTGGCAGCTCATTACCACACTTCATAGAGTCTCGTGTCAGCATGTCAGATTTCCCTAAATTTTGACAGAATTAAAGTAGTGCCATTTGATATAATTGATATTGTACAGTTAATCAGGCAGTGGTTCCATAACAGAGTAACATTCTCAAAAGGCTTAATTACTGAACTGTGAAGATTTACTGCCATCTGGAAGTTCCTTCCCAAAGTTCTGTTCCTGAATTTTATGTAGGGTTCACAAAAATAACTTGGTCCATTTAGAAATCATGCCCTCGATTTGAAAATTAAAATTGTTATTTTTGGAATCTCATTTGGCCTAGAGATCATAGAAACCTTATGAAAAATAAAGAAGCAATGGCAAATGAGAATGAAGGAAATAAAAGTGGAAGCTCAGGAAATTATTCTCTTGATCTACTGTTTAAGAATACAGACTCTGGAGCCAGATGGCTAGATTTCAAACCCCAGTTCCAGCACTTACTAACCATGGGAACATGAGCAAGTTATTTAAAGTCTCTGTGCCTCAGTTTCTTTGTCTGTAAAATAAGGACACTAATAACACTTAAATGATTAGAGTGAAGATTAAATGTGTTAACACTTGAAAAGTGCATGTATTATGCCCGGCACATGGTAAGAGCAAAATAAATACTCACTGTTACTGTTATTATTAAGATTTTAAAATTACTTTGTCCTCAGAATTGTTCTCATCCCAAGAGACAAATATACAAATATTTGTAAAGATTCTTCTTGGCTAGTAAACTTCCTATGACCAAATATTAATAAGTTAAATATAAAGTACCACCATCATTTCTCAGGAATCTTATAGCCAGGATCGCTACTTTTGAGTGAAAGTTTGAGTTGGAGTCCCTCTAAATTTCATCCTGGTGTAAGAGTCTATGATTCTATAAAATCAATCATAATAGGTGTTATGGACTAAACTGTGTCTTTCCAAAATTTATATGTTGAAGCTATAACCCCCGATGTGATGGTATTTGGAGATGGGACAGGTGGCCCTTTGAAAGGTAACAAGGTTTAGATGAGGTTGTGAGGGTACGGCCTTCATGATGAGATTAGTGCTCTTGTAAGAAGAGGCACCAGAGAGCTTGCTTCCTCTCTCTCTCTCTCTCTCTCTTTCTCTCTTGATCATTTGAGGAAACAGCAAGAAGGCAAGGCGGCCATCTGCAAACCAGGGAGAGAGCTCTCACTGCAGAATCTAATTGAACAGCTCCTTGATCTTGGACTTCCCAGCTTCCAGAACTAGGAGAAATAAATTCCTATTGCTTAAGGTACCATCAAGAAATTTCTATTGCTAAAGCTATCCAGTTGTTTGTTATGGCAGCCCAAACTGACTGATACAACAAGGTAATTGATAAGAAATTTTAGAAAAACAGGCTTTCACCCAAAAGAAACATTACTTTATCATCCTCTAATATTCTGGTGCAATATCTATGAAGAAGGACAAGAACAAGCAGAACAAGTAGAATGAGAAGAAGCAGAAGAAAGAGAAGGAAGATAATAATAATAATAAATAATAATTCTCTATTGATAGAAAGTTAGAAATAATTTCTAGAGAGGAAGTAACATGTTCTGCAGCCTGAGTAGAACCCAGTAGAATATAGCAAGATACATAGGAAAAAGGAAAGGATAAAAGAAGTATATAAATCTTAGTCATTCCAAAGAATGAGAAATTATTGATTTAGACAAAACAGAATTGATATTATAAAACATGTTCATACATTGCTGTTATAGCCAGATTTTCCAACTTAAAATGTATTGTGGATATTTTTATATCATGATGCAGCCTTTTATTATTGTGTTTTTCTCAGGGATTCACAGTGTTTCACTGAATGGACATACCACAACTTTTTTTAATAGCTCTTTATTGGAGTATAAATGCTTCACAATACTGTGTTAGTATTGTGTTAGTATTCTGTTGCACAACAAAGCGAATCAGCCATATGCATACACATGTCCCCATATCCCCTCCCTCTTGAGCCTCCCTCCCATCCTCCCTATCCCACCCCCTAGGTCATCACAAAGCACCAAGCCAATCTCTGTATGCTATGCTGCTGCTTCCCACCAGCCAACTATTTTATATTCAGTAGTGTACATATGTCGATGCTACTCCCACTTTGCCCCAGATTTGCCCTCCAACCCCTGTCCTCAAGTCCATTCTCTATGTGCACCTCTTTATTCCTGTCCTGCAACTAGGATCATCAGTACCATTTTCTTTTTTTACATTCCATATATATGTGTTGGCATACAGTATTTGTCTCTCTCTTTCTGACTTACTTCACTCTGTATGACAGACTCTAGGTCCATCCACCTCACTACAAATAACTCAATTTCATTTCTTTTTGTGGCTGAGTAATATTCCATTGTATAGATGTGCCACATCTTCTTTATCCATTCATATGTCAATGAACATTTAGGTTGCTTCCATGCCCTGGCTATTGTAAATAGTGCTGCAAAGAACATTGTGGTACATGTCTCTTTTTGAATTATGGTTTTCTCAGGGTATATGCCCAGTAGTGGGATTGATGGGTCATATGGTAGTTCTACTTTTATTTTTTAAGGAACCTCCATACTGTTTTCCATAGTGGTTGTATCAATTTACATTCCCACCAACAGTGTAGGAGGGTTCCCTTTTCACCAAACCCTTTCCAGCATTTATTGTTTTCTGGATTTTTTGATGATGGCCATTCTGATCGGAATGAGGTGATACTGCATTGTGGTTATAATTTGCATTTCCCTAATAATTGTTGATGTTGAGCATCTTTTCATCTGCCTCTTGGCCATCTGTATGTCTTCCTTGGTGAAATGTCTATTTAGGTCTTCCACTCATTTTTTAACTGTATTGTTTGTTTTTTTGATATTGAGCTCCATGAGCTGTTTGTATATTTTGGAGATTAATCCTTTGTCTGTTGTTTAATTTGAAAATATTTCCTCCCATTCTGAAGGTTGTATTTTGTCTTGTTTATGGTTTCCTTTGCTGTGTAAAAGCTTTTAAGTTCAATTAAGGTCCATTTCTTTATTTTTGTTTTTATTTATGTTACTCTAGGAGGTGGGTCAAAAAAGATCTTGCTGTGATTTATGTCAAAGAGTGTTATTCCTATGTTTTCCTCAAAGAGTTTTATAGTGTCTGGTCTTATATTTAAGTCTTTAATCCATTTGGAGTTTATTTTCTGTATGGTGTTAGGAAGTGTTCTAACTTCATTCTTTTATATGTAGCTGCCCAGTTTTCCCAGCACCACTTATTGAAGAGGCTGTGTTCTCTCCATTGTATGTTTTTGCCCCCTTGGTCGTAAATTAGGTGCCCATATGTATGTGGTTTTATCTCTGAGCATTCTATCCTGTACCATTGATCCATAATTCTGTTTTGGTGCCAGTACCATACTGCCTCGATTACTGTAGCTTTGTGGTATAGTTTGAAGTCGGGGAGCCTGATTCCTCCAACTACGGTTTTCTTTCTCAAGATTGCTTTAGCTATTTGGGGACTTTTGTGTTTCCATACGAATTGTAAAATTTTTTGTTCTAATTCTGTGAAGAATGCCATTGGTAGTTTGATAGGGATGGCATTGAATCTGTAGATTGCTTTGGGTAGTATAGTCATTTTCACAATGTTGATTCTTCCAATCCAAGAACATGGTATATTTCTTCATCTGTTTATATCATTTTTGATTACTTTCATCAGTCTTTTATAGTTTTCTGAGTTCAAGTCTTTCACCTCCTTAGGCAGGTTTATTCCTAGGTATTTTATTCTTTTTGTTGCAATGGTAAATGGGAGTGTTTCCTTAATTTCTCTTTCAGATTTTTCATCATTGGTGTATAAGAATGCAAGAGATTTCTGTGCACTAATTTTGTATCCTGCTACTTTACCAAATTCAATGATTAGCTCTAGTAGTTTTCTGGTAGGATCTTTAGGATTCTCTATGTATAGTAACGATACTATACATCTGCAAACAGTTTTACTTCTTCTTTTCTGATTTGGATTCCTTTTTTTTTTTTTTTTTTCCTCTGATTGCCGTGGCTAAAACGTCCAAAACTATTTTGAATAATAGTAGTGAGAATGGGCAACCTTGTCTTGTTCCTGATCTTAGATGAAATTGTTTAAGTTTTTCGCCATTGAGAATGATGTCGGCTGTGGGTTTTTCATATATGGCCTTTATTTTATTGAGGTAGGTTCCTTCTATGCCTACTTTCTGGAGAGTTTTTATCATAAATGGGTGTTGGATTTTGTTGAAAGATGTTTTGCATCTACTGAGATGATCATATGGTTTTTATTCCTTAATTTGTTAATGTGGTGTATCACATTGATTGATTTGCATATATTGAAGAATCCTTACATTTCTGGGATTAAACCCACTTGATCATGCTGTATGATCCTTTTAATGTGTTGTTTGATTCTGTTTGCTAGTATTTTGTTCAGGATTTTTGCATGTATGTTCATCAGTGATATTGGTCTATAATTTTCTTTTTTGTGATATCTTTTCCTGGTTTTGGTATCAGGGTGATGGTGGCCTTGTAGAACCAGTTTGGGAGTGTTCCTCCCTCTGCAATATTTTGGAAGAGTTTGAGAAGGATAGGTGTTAGCTCTTCTCTAAATGTTTGATAGAATTCGCCTGTGAAGCCATCTGGTCCTGGGCTTTTGTTTGTTAGAAGATTTCTAATCACAGTTTCAATTTCAGTGCTTGTGATTGGTCTGTTTATATTTTTTATTTCTTCCTGGTTCAGTTTCGGGAGGTTGTGCTTTTCTAAGAATGTGTCCATTTTTCCAGGTTGTCCATTTTATTGGCATACAGTTGCTTGTAGTAACCTCTCATGATCCTTTGTATTTCTGCAGTGTCAGTTGTTACCTCTCTTTTTTCAGTTTTAATTCTGTTGAGTCTTCTCCCTTTTTTTTATTGATGAGTCTGGCTAATGGTTTATCCGTTTTGTTTATCTTCTCAAAAGAACAGCTTTTAGTTGTATTGATCTTTCCTATTGTTTCCTTCATTTCTTTTTCATTTATTTCTGATCTGATCTTTGTGATTTCTTTCCTTCTGCTAACTTTGGGTTTATTTGTTCTTCTGTCTCTAATTGTTTTTGTGTAAGTTTAGGTTATTTATTTGAGTTGTTTCTTAAGGTAGGATTGTATTGCTATAAACTCCCTCTTAGAACTGCTTTTGCTGCATCCCATAGGTTTTGGGCCATTGTGTTTTCATTGTCATTTGTTTCTAGGAATTTTTTGATTTCCTCTTTAATTTCTTCAGTGATCTCTTCGTTGTTTAGTAGTGTATTGTTTACCCTCCATGTGTTTGTATTTTTTACAGTTTTTTTCCTGTAATTGATATCTAGTCTCATAGCAATGTCGTTGGTAAAGATACTTGATATGATTTCTGTTTTCTCTAAATTTACCAAGGCTTGATTTGTGACCCAAGATATGATCTATCCTGGAGTATGTTCCATGAGCACTTGAGAAGAAAGTATATTGTGTTGTTTTTGGATGGAATGTTCTATAAATATCATTTAAGTCCATCTTGTTTAATGTATCATTTAAAGCTTGTGTTACCTTATTTATTTTCATTTTGAATGGTCTGTCCATTGGTGAAAGTGGGTTGTTAAAGTCCCCTAGTATGATTGTGTTACTGTCAATTTCCCCTTTTATGGCTGTTAGCATTTGCCTTATGTATTGAGGTGCTCCTATGTGGGGTACATAAATATTTACAGTTGTTATATCTTCTATTCGGATTGATCCCTTGATCATTATGTAGTGTCCTTCTTTGTCTCTTGTAATAGTCTATTTTAAAGTCTATTTTGTCTGATACGAGTATTGCTACTCCAGTTTTCTTTTGATTTCCATTTGCATGGAATATCTTTTCCCAACCCCTCACTTTCAGTCTGTATGTGTTCCTAGGTCTGAAGTGGGTCTCTTGTAGACAGCATATATACGTCTTGTTTTTGTATCTATTCAGCCAGTCTTTTTCATTTGACAGGAGCATTTAATCCATTTACATTTATGGTAATTATCAATATATATGTTCCTATTACCATTTTTTTTATTGTTTTGGGTTTGTTTTTGTAGGTCTTTTCCTTCTCTTGTATTTCCTGCCTCAAGAAGTTCCTTTAGCATTTGTTGTAAAGGTGGTTTGGGGGTGCTGAAATCTGTTAACTTTTGCTTGTCTGTAAAGGTTTTAATTACCCTGTCGAATCTGAATGAGATCCCTGCTGGGTAATCTTGGTTATAGTTTTTCCCTTTCATCACTATAAATATGTCCTGCCACTCCCTCTGGCCTGCAGAATTTCTGCTGAAAGATCAGCCGTTAACCTTATGGGGATTCCCTTTTGTGTAATTTGTTGTTTTCCCCTTGCTGCTTTTAATATTTTTTCTTTGTATTTAATTTTTGATAGTTTGATTATTATGTGTCTCGGCGTGTTTTCTTTGGGTTTATCATGTGTGGTACTCTCTGCACTTCCAGGACTTGATTGACTATTTCCTTTCCCCTGCTAGGGAAGTTTTCAACTATAATCTCTTCAAATATTTTCACAAATATTTACTCTTCTTCTTCTGCTACCCCTATAATTTGAATGTTTGTGTGTTTAATGTTGTCCCAGGGGTCTCTGAGACTGTTCTCAATTCTTTTCATTCTTTTTTCTTTATTCTGTTCCCTGGCGGTTATTTCCACCATTTTATCTTCCAGCTCACTTATCCATTCTTCTGCCTCAGTTATTCTACAACTGATTCCTTCTAGAGTATTTTTAATTTCAGTAACTGTGCTGTTCATCACTGTTTATTTGCTCTTTAGTTCTTCTAGATCCTTTTTAAATGTTTCTTGTATTTTCTCCACTCTGTTTCCGAGATTTTGGTTCATCTTTACTATCATTACTCTGAATTCTTTTTCAGTTAGTTTGTGTATTTCATCTTCATTTATTTGGTCTTGTAGGTTTGTACCTTGCCGCTTCGTCTGTAACATATTTTTTGTCATTTCAATTTTTTTTTTTTTTCTTTTTTGATGAGTGGTGCTTTACTCTTGTCTTACTGGTTGTTTGGCCTGAGACATCCAGCACTGGAGTTTGCAGGCATTCGCATAGAGCCGGGTCTTGGTGCTGAGATGAGGATCTCTGGGAGGCCTTACTCTGTTTAATATTTCCTGGGGGGCTTCCCTGGTGGCGCAGTGTTTGAGAGTCTGGCTGCCAATGCAGGGGACATGGTTCATGCCCCGGTCCAGGAAGATCCCATATGCCGTGGAGCGGCTAGGCCCATGAGCCATGGCCGCTGAGCCTGCATGTCTGGAGCCTGTGCTCCGCAACGAGAGAGGCCACAACAGTGAGAGGCCCGCATACCGCAAAAAAAAAAAATTTCCTGGGGATGAGGTTCTCTTTTAGTCCGGTGGTTTGGACTCAGAGCACCCACCACAGGAGCTCAGGTGCAACCTCTGATCTGGGAACCAAGATCCTGCAAGCTTCGTGGTGTGGTTAAAAAATCTAATAATAAATTTAAAAAAAGAAAGAAAGAACAAATGGAGCAGTACAATATCAAACAATAAAAAACAAAATAAGTTAGAAGGATAAAATATATATTAGGAAAAATGAAACTATAATTGAAACAACTGCAAGAAGGTAAAATAAAACCCCAACAAAATAAAGAAAAAAAAAGTGGGAAACAAGCCAAAAGGAGAGAACAATAACAAAGTATAAAAAATAAAATAAAATTAGAAAAATAAAAGATTTATTAGGCAAAATAAAAATATAAAAGAATCAACAATAACAAATCAACAAGGTAAAACAGAACCCCAATCTAAAAGAGGAACAAAGAAAACAAAAAGCCTTTGCTACAGGGGCAGAGTTTAAGTGGGGGATGGGACTTAGGCATGGGTGGGTTTAGTGTGGGATGGGACCTAGGCAGGTGGGGAGGGTGATGTTTGAGCGTGGGGTGGGATCTAGGCTAAGGACCCACATAACTGGAAAAGGCCCTGGTGGCAGGGCCTAGGCAGGGCGACATTCATGCGTGGGGCGGGGCCTCTTCTTAGGACCTGCACGGAAGCAGAGAGGTAGCACGTCCAAAGGAGGGCCTCTGGAGTATGGAATTCTGGAGTTTGGAGGTAGGGCTCTGGGTAAGGGTGTGTGGGTGGGGTTTAGGCTCAGCAGGTTGGAGGGGTTCTATGAGTGTAGGGGTAGGACCCTGGGTGGGGGAGTAGGTGCACGGTTTGGGCTCTGTGTGACAGGAGGGAGGCTCTGAGGGCAGATGATTAGGCCTGGGCGCCCAACAGTCTCCCTGGTGCCTAACTGGACAGGGAAGTCACTGGCCACATCCCCTTCTGTTCCTTCACACCCCCCAACACTGTCTACCCCAAGGTCTCCCCCGTCCCTGCTGGACCCTTAACATGGGTGGGTCCCACTGGGTGTAGGAACTCCTCCTCTCCCCCAGCCACCCCTCAGGGGTGCTAGTCCTGGAGATCAGACCTTTACTTTTGCTCTCCCTTCCCTCCCTCCCACTCCCTCAATACTTGCGTGGCTGGAGGGGGCCTCGGTGGGCAGAGGATCAGGCCCAGGATCTCAGCAGGTTCCTGTGGCCAAAGTGGGCAAGGGAAACCTGGCCATGCTCCCCTTTGATCCTCTGCCCTCCCAATGCTTCCCCAATTTTCCCCTTCGGGTGTTGGGATCCCTCCCCCTCCCCCAGGTGCCTCTCAAGGGCGCCAGTCCTGTCCCACCTCCACTTATCCTTCCCCATCACTCCCCTCATGCCCCACACCCTACTTGGTCACTGGGTGTTCTTCCCATCCCCTTAGGTGTCCATGGTCCCCCACCAGTGCTTGGTAGGTGCCCTAGTTGTGCAGAGACGCAAATTCCATGTCCTCCTAGTACGCCATCTTGACTCTGCCCCCATGGGTCTTTTTCTTGTGTTTCCCACTTAGAGAAGTTTCTTAGCATTTGTTGTAAAGCTGGTTTGGTGGTGCTTAATTCTCTTAGCTTTTGCTTGTCTGAAAAGCTTTTGAATTCTCCATTGAATCTGAATGAGATCCTTGCTGGGTAGAGTAATCTTGGTTGTAGGTTTTTCCCTTTCATCACTTTAAATATGTCCTGCCACTCCCTTCTGGACTGCAGAGTTTCCACTGAAAAATCAGCTGATAACCTTATGAGAATTCCTTTTTATGTAATTTTTTGTTTTTCCCTTGCTGCTTTTAATATTTTTTCTTTGAATTTAATTTTTGTTAGTTTGATTAATGTGTGTTTTGGTGTATTTTTCCTAGGGTTTATCCTGTATGGGCTATTATAAGGAGCTCACTTATTCGTTCTTCTGCTTCAGTTATTCTGTTGCTGATTCCTTCTAGTATATTTTTCATTTCAGTTATTGTGTTGTTCATCTCTGTTTGTTTGTTCTTTAGTTCTTCTAGATCTTTGTTAATCATTTCTTGTAGTTTCTCAATCTGTGCTTCCATTCTATTTCCGAGATTCTGGATCATCTTTACTATCATTACTCTTAATTCTTTTTCAGGTAGATTGCCTATTTCCTCTTCATTTATTTGGTCTTGTAGGTTTTTACCTTGCTCCTTCATCTGTGACATATTTTTTTGCCATCTCATTTTTTTTTTTTTTGAATGAGTGGGATTGTGTTCCTGTCTTACTGGTTGTTTGGCCTGAGGCTTCCAGCACTGGAGTTCATAGGCTATTGGGTAGAGCTGGGTCTTGGTGCTGAGATGAGGAAATCCATGAGACCTCACTCTCATGAATATTCCCTGGGGTCTGAGGTTCTCTGTTAGTCCAGTGGTTCAGACTTGGAACTCCCACTGCTGGAGCTTTGGCCTGACCTGGGCTCAAGAACCAAGATCCAACAAGCCATGTGGGGTGGTGAAAAAAAAAAAAAGAACAATAACAAAGTAAAAAATAAAATTAGACTAGGAAACTAACAGATATGTTAGAAAGAATGTAAAAATAAAAATATAGATGAATCAACAACCAGGAGGTACATCAGTACCACAATAGTAGAAAAGAGGAGGAGGGAGAAGGAAAAAACAAAAAGGAGGAGGGGAAAGGCCTTGGCTGTGGAGGGTGGGGCCTAAGCAAGGGTGAGGTTTGGGTGGTGGGTGGGGCCAATGCTCAGGACCCACAGGGCTGGAAAAGGCCCTGGGGTCTGTTGGGGGGTAGGGCTTAGGCTCAAGGAACAGAAGGGGCCCAGTCGTACCCCTCACCCCTGGTCTCAGAGGGCAGGGTACCTCACCTGGGAGCCCAGCAGGCTTCCGGGGCTCAAGTGGGTGGGGCAAACGCCCTCCTCTCCTCTCCTGCTCCTCTGGTCTGGGAGGGCCCCTCCCCCCTCCCTCTCCTGATCTCCCTAGCCTCTCTACTATGCCCCCAATAACCCACACAGCCTGGAGGGGGCTCTGGAGGGCAGGGGATCGGCCTGGGACCCCAGCAGCTTCCCTGTGCCCGAGTGGGTGGGGCAAATGCTCTCCACTCCCTCGCTCCTCCTGGATGGCTCCTCCCTCCTGCCTCCCGTGTTCTCCCCTCAGCCTCCTTCCTATGCCCCTAAGGACCGATGTGACCTGGAGCGGGCTTTGGAGGGCAGGGGATTGGCCTGGGAGCTCGGCAGGCCCCCCAGACCCAAGTGGGCAGGGCAATCACCCTTGGTCCTCTCCTGCTCCTCCCAGAGGGCCCCTCCCGCCTACCACTCCTCATCTCCTCGGCCTCCCTCCTATGCCCCCAGCACCCATGTGGCCTGGATGGGGCTTTGGAGGGGGGTACCGGCTTGGGAGCTCAGCAGGCTCCCCTGCCTGAGTGGGCCAGACAATCACCCTCTGGTCCTCTTCTGCTCTTGCCAGAGAGTCCCTTTTAACCAATAGGAATGAAAACTTGTGGATATATGCATATCACTTTTCTATCCCAGGATGGACAGACCTAATATGAACTTCATAAGTTTTCTCAGATGGTCCTACAGGATTTAGCAACCAGCTGTCCATAGTGATTTTCCTCTTTCTCTTTTTTACTTCTCTTATCCAAACTTTTCCAAATAAAGCACGTATACATAAGTCTTTGTTTTAGGTTTTGCTCTGTGGAGAAAACAAATCAAGAAAGATGGTATAAGGGGGACTTCCCTGGTGGTGCAGTGGTTAAGATTTCGCCTTCCAATGCAGGGGGTGCAGGTTCGATCCCTGGTCAGGGAGCTAAGATCCCACATGCCTTGGGGCCAAAAGACCAAAACATAAAACAAGTAATAATGTAACAAATTCAATAATAAAGACTTTAAAAATGGTCCACATGAAAAAATCTTAAAAAAAATAAAAAAGAAAGATGGTATCAGGAATGACCCTAGAAATCAGATCTTCACAATAGGATTTTGGAATTGGAGTATTCATTGGTCAGACCTTAATGAGCGCGCACACACACACACACACACACACACACACACACACAGATGATAGAATCCCTGTTATGCAATAGCATCACAATTACTAAGGCTTTCTCCTTTGGTTGATTGAGATGAGGTATAGGTAGAAGGTGAAACAACTGAATAGTATGGGGACAATTATAACTATAGCTATTATAAATATAAGGATTGTGGAATAGGCTAGTTTTTGTTAACTATGCTAGAAACCTTCAAAAACATGAAGCCTCATTATAGCCAATCATCAGCTCTAGCAAACTGTGAAACTCAGAGATGGCAGCTTTGCAGGAGAGTTTCATCTCCTTCAGCTACAGGGTCCTCTTGGCTAAAAGTCAGGCTCAGGATACAATTGTAAGGGTGGCAGAGTTTAAATAAGATTATGAGGCAGCATCTAGACAAATCTTCTACAGCAGAATCAGGGCCCATATAGGTTAAGGGTTGGAGCTGAGAACTAAAATGAGAACATCTGGATGGAAATGCCAGAGAATCACAAAACCTCATATTCTCCTAAACCTGCTATTTTGCTAAAACAGTCAGAAGAGCAGACTCTTCCCTTGTAGGGAGAACCTGCAATGATCTCACCTGAGGCTGGGGCCTTAGAAGATGATGCAAGACCTGCCCTTGAAATGCTTCATTGCCTATAAGACAATAACCAGGGTCAAATCTCTGAGTGGCTATCACGTACAGTTCCTGATCTTGGGAGAAATAGCTTAAACACCAAGAAATTGCAGGACCTGAATAATATATATTAGCAGAATTCAGGACAACATGTAGAAATGGCTTATAAGCCTGGTTAATAGAGTTGTTGAAAGAAAAATCTGGTTTGGGGAGAATTTTTGACATAAGGGTACACATCCATAACCCATAACTCAGAATTACAAGTCTTGTCAGGTATATCTGGAGCTGGTCTTAATAATCTCCTGGGATGGCTCCTTGACACTTATCCTAAAGGAAATGAGATGACTATATTTGCCAGAACTTCCTCGGAATGGTATTAATAAAGTAGTCAAAAGTCACTGATAGAGGAGGAAATAGAAAAAATGTATTTATCATGTGAGTCCAGAGATTACATGTAACGGATTATATTTTCCAAAGATGACCAAAACATTATCTCTTATCCCACATGTTGTTATAGAAACTTGGCCCTCTCCTATCAAGAGGTGGGAGTTTCAATCTAGGCAGGCTTGAGACTTCTTCTATGAATAGAATGCAGCTGAATTGACACTACAAGATTTCTGAGGTTAGGTTACTAGTTAATCTACTATATACACGCCATCACACTAATTGAACTTAGTGAGGAGCTGATTCCCTAGAAGGATCCATGGCTGTCCAGGGTTGGATGATAAAACCCACAAAAATTCAAGACCCTGCTACATCCATAAATTTTGTAGGGGCTTATTGATCTGGGGCATGTTAGGATATCCTCTTCAAGTAAAGATATGAACATGTGGCCCTATGTCAACCACTCTGTTGCACCTATACCTCTTTATCATTTCAAACCTATTGCCTCAAGGGTGTGGAGGGTCTTCTCTATAGATCAACTATACAAGAGGAGGAGGAAAGTAATTGAGACTGGTTCACAGATAGGTCAGTACAATATTTTGATGTTAGCTAAAAATGAACACATGCTGTGTTATAGCACCACTGAGTGATAGCCTAAATGACACTGGTGCAGGAAAATTCTCCCAGTGGGAAGACTATGAGAAGTACACTTGGCTGTTCAATTCTAATGGAAGGAAAAGTGGCCTAAGGTAAGGACATATATGGAACCCTAGGCAGTGGCAAATGGCTAGGCTGGTTTTTCAGTGATCTAAAAAGAACAAGTTTAGAAAACTGACAACAAGTAAATCTGTGAAAGAGGCATATGATTGGACCTATCACACTGGGCACAAAGCAGGGGGATATGTGTCTGACATCAGTGCCCTACATAGCACATCCACCATAAAGAATAGGGTGACTTATCCCGTGGATATCAACCTGACTCCCTCCTAAACTGTGCTAGTGCTTAGGAATACCGTAACTATAGGGGCAGTGGCAGAGACTCTGTGTGAACCCAACAAAACAGCCTCCCTTTCATCAGCATTGACCTCACTACACCACTGCTGAATGACCAAGCTGCCAGCAGCAAAGATCAACAGGTGATATAGCATCATTCCCTGAGGAGATAAGCCAACCAGTTTTTGGCAGGTTGATTACATTAGATCTCTTTCCACTCTGAGAGCCAAGTGCTGGCTATGGATTAGGGAAATTTTGAGCTGGTAGTGAAGAAGGGAAATGATAAATAGCAATCACAATCTCAGGACCAGCAGCAGCAGAGATCCTAAGGTGTTTTACTTTTGATTTGCTTTTGTTTACTCATTTTTCACTCATCTTCTTTTATTAAGTCTTTGGAGAGACTGCAGCTGTCCTTCACTTTGCAGGGGTTTCTGGCAAATTTGACTTGTATTTCTCCTCTTTCAGAGAAGAAGGGAGGGCAACTTATCCTCGCCAAAAATGAAGCCCCCATATCATAGTAGGGGAGATGTATGTAATGGAAGACACAAGCCGACATCAGTGTTGCAAAAGATGGACCTCGTTGGATGTCTCCTATGCACTACATCAGGTCCTCTCAGCCTCATATTCTAGACAATTCAAGGGCATTGATCAGTTTCAGACAAGTGCAACCTGACAGCATCTCACCACAGGCCCAGGTAGAATGACCCTCAGCTGACTGAGAGGATGGGGGATAGGGAGGGGCTGTTCAAATGCAACCTGAAAGGTGGTAGGACTGACTCCCTGTGGGGTGGACTTTGCCTGGTGAGAGATGGGAGCAGGTGCATAAATGTACCTTTAGATGGAAAGCCTGAGACATATTTCATATGGCTTCCCAGATGGTCTATGTGGTATCAGACAACCTCTTGCTCATAATAGTGACTGAATCAATCATGCAGCCTTGTGCTGGCTCTGCTTTCCTTCCTTTGCTCTCCTGTCCTCTCTCCTACTCCCTGGGGTAATGCTCCAATAAAGGACTCACCCACAAAGCTTTGTTTCAGGGTCTGCATGAGGTGGGGGTCACACAGGCAAAGACACTAAATTTCTTCACATATTTATGTTTCCTTAGTATAAGTTCATGTATCTGGAATTGCTGAGTCAAATCACATTCTTTTTTTTTTTCTTTTCTTTATTGGAGTATAGTTGATTTACAATGTTGTGTTAGTCAAAGTACATCCTTAAGGCTCAAATGCATATTGCCAAACTTGCTCTCCAGAAGGAAGTTGCAGTTCACTGTCCTGTGTTCACTTTCATGAGGAATATATAAAAGTGGCCACTTCCTCACATATTGATTGGAGTTATTTTTGCTATTCTGTAACTCGATGTGTAAAAATGGCATATCTTTGTCTTAATTTTTATTTTTCTGTGTAAGAATAAATTTGGACTTTATTCAATAAGCATATGCTTATTGCCCACTTGTTTATATTTGGAGAAGTTTATATCCTTTGTCAGTGTATTATCCATTTTTGTGTAATTCCAAGAGCCCCTTATTCATTAAAGTCATGAATAAATCCATTATCTTTTGCATATAGTGAATGTATTTTTCCTGTTTGTTTTGCTTTATGATGCTTTTAGACATGCCCACATTTATTGTTGTTTTGGAGGACTATCTCACTGATCTCTTTCTGTATCAGTCATAATGTTTTATCATGACAGTTTTAGAGTATTTTAATATTTTACAATACAAGCCTCCTATTTTCTGAATTTAATTTAAAACATTTTTGGCTATTTTTTTTTTTTTGCAGTACGCGGGCCCCTCACTGCTGTGGCCTCTCCCGTTGCGGGGCACAGGCTCCGGACGCACAGGCTCACCGGCCATGGCTCACGGGCCTAGCTGCTCCGCGGCATGTGGGATCTTCCCAGACCGGGGCACGAACCCGCGTCCCCTGCATTGGCAGGCGGACTCTCAACCACTGCGCCACCAGGGAAGCCCTTTTTGGCTATTCTTATACAGTCATTCTTTCTAAAATCCCACTGGCATGTTGTATTTAACAAGTGACTGCACATCTGAAATAGCTGTTCACATGACTTTTTCATTTTGACTTATTTACACTATAAATTTTAGCAATTTAGTCTCAAATTAAACAATTGTTTAATGCCTTAAATAAACTCAAATGGTCTTTTTCTTTCTATTCCCACTATTGCTCCCTTACTTTGGACCCTTATCATTTTTGTATCTGGTTTATTATAATAGTCACCTGAAAAGACTCACTACCATACAATCTTGTCTGTTCTCCAAAACCATAGTGTTTTCTTCAAAGAATCAAGTCTGATGAGTTTTCCTGGTTCTCCACACCCTTCAGTATGAAGTCCATTAGCATAGTGTACAAGGTCCTTTTATAATCTAGTCTTTGGATCTCTTTCCTACCCCATCCTTCACCATTTCTTCTCCTCTCTCCCATCCCAACCTAAAGTGGACGCCTTTAGCTGTTCCCAGAATAGGCAATATACTCTGCCTTTGGTGCCTCTGCTCAGGCTGCTGCTTCTGTAAGAAAACATCTTATCCTTTCACTGTTCCTCTTTGCCTGTCTAATATCTATTCGTGATACTTGGCTCAGCCTTCATCTCTAAGATGCCTTTCTTTATCCAAGCTTCAATTTATTTTCTTTCCTATGTATTCCCAGCACATCTCATACACACTGCTATTTTTGCAGTTCTCATACTCCATGCTCATTGTTGCCAAATCTTCGGAGCCAAGGATGATGGATCTTGTTACGTTTGTATCTCCAGAGTCTAGCACAGTGTCTGGCATATAAAAGTCAGATAATATATTGTATAATGATTGATAGAATGAATATCTCTCAGTTTCCACATCTGAAAGATGAGGATGATATTTCAACTGAACAATGTTATATAATGGTAAAATTAAATATGTAAATGAGACGGCTTTGAACACTGTTAACTGGTATACAAATACAAGGTGAGAATCAAAGATACAAAGTTATATTCCCAAATGATTAGAGAAAGTTGTTACTTCCTAGATTAAAGAAAAAAATACAACCATTTACATACTGAATTTTGTTTAAAACACATTGATTCTCAAGGATAATTTTGAGTTTATATACATTTTATTTGGGATTTTTTCATTAGTAGGTAAAAATATGCTGAGGATATATAATCACAGTTATTTCCACCTAACCTTTATATTTTGTGACATCCTCAAGTTCAGAAACTTTTCTTTGTTAAAAGGTTATATTCTACCAAATTTCTTTTGCAAAGTAGTTTTATCAATTGCCTCAAAATAAGAAATCATTTATATATATTTTTTACAATATGAAAACTGTGGATATATTCACTTGGGAGTGCTTTTAAAGGGCAAGTCTGCATTCTAAATAACAAGTTACATGTATTAAATGAGTACAGTAAAAATCAGAAAGTCTGATCATAAATGTCTAAAGTTGCTGACAGTCTTACTACATAAAAAAAGGACTATGCAGTGGAAAGTTTTTGCAGCTGCCCATTAAAAAGCAGTTTATAAATGGACTAAAAAATTGTGATCTCCTAAAAAAATTTTTTAAAAATTGAAGGCAAGTTTTTATGTTAATAAATGTACCAAACTGATTTACAGAGGTTATTCAATTTTGCTGAAAACTTTAAAATATTTTTCATTAGTAATATATGTACATATGCTTGTTTTAATATAAATTTTATTTTTTAATTCTTTAAAAGTTATTTTAATGAAACATGACTATGATACATTTATTAGAGGCAAGGTTTTTTTAAACACAAATATATAACTTAAGAAACAGGAGGGGAGATGTGAATCCTGGGCCCATTTTCTACATATTTATTGACTAAACATTTATCTAAAACATTCAGAAAATTTTCAGAAGTGTTCACTTCCAATTCTTTGATTATGATCTTCTAAAAATGTACACTTCTCATATTAAATTTTACTTTTGAACTGCTTAAATTACTCTTATATTTTTGCTTCTTTTTAAATGTCTTAATATCTTCAACAACTAGCATTGCTTTGATCTCTCTTTTGAACTTCTTTGCTAATGTTAGATCTATGTATACTATATTTGAAGGAACAATTTTTATCTTTTTAAAAAGTAATACAGAGAGGGCTTCCGGAAAGATGGCGGAAGAGTAAAACACAGAGATCACCTTCCCACAGATACACCAGAAATACATCTACACGTGGAACAACTACAGAACACCTACTGAACGCTGACAGAAGACCTCAGACCTCCCAAAAGGCAAGAAACTCCCCCACGTACCTGGGTAGGGCAAAAGAAAAAAGAATAAACAGAAACAAAAGGATAGGGACGGGCCCTGCAGCAGTGGGAGGGAGCTGTGAAGGAGGAAAGATTTCCACACACAAGGAAGCCCCTTCGCGGGCGGAGACTGCGGGTGGTGGAGGGGGGAAGCTTCGGAACCTCGGAGGAGAGCACAGCCACAGGGGTGTGGAGGGCAAAGCGGAGAGATTCCCGCACAGAGGATCAGGGCCGACCGGCACTCACCAGGCCGAGAGGCTTGTCTGCTCACCCGCCGGGCCAGGCGGGGCTGGGAGCTGAGGCTCGGGCTTCGGTCAGAGCGCAGGGAGAGGACTGGGATTGGCGGCGTGAACACAGCCTGAAGGGGTTAGTGCGCCACGGCTGGCCGGGAGGGAGGCCAGAGAAAAGTCTGGAGCTGCCCAAGAGGCAAGAGACTTTTTCTTGCCTCTTTGTTTCCTGGTGCGCGAGGAGAGGGGGTTAAGAGCGCTGCTTAAAGGAGCTCCAGAGACGGGCACGAGCCGCGGCTAAAAGCGCGGACCCCAGAGACGGGCAAGAGACGCTAAGGCTGCTGCTGCCGCCACCAAGAAGCCTGTGTGCGAGCACAGGTCACTATCCACACCTCCCTTCCTGGAAGCCTGTGCAGCCCGCCACTGCCAGGGTCCTGGGATCCAGGGACAACTCCCCCGGGAGAACGCACGGAGCGCCTCAGGCTGGTGCAGCATCAAGCCGGCCTCTGCAGCTGCAGGCTCACCCCGCACTCCTTGCCCCTCCCTCCCCCTGGGCCTGGGTGAGCCAGAGTTCCCGAAGCAGCTGCTCCTTTAACCCCATCCTGTCCGAGCGAAGAACAGACGCCCTCTGGCGACCTACACGCAGAGGCGGGGCCAAATCGAAAGCTGAGCCCCTGGGAGCTGTGAGAACAAAGAAGAGAAAGGGAAATCTCTCCCAGCAGCCTCAGAAGCAGCGGATTAAAGCTCCACAATCAACTTGATGTACCATGCATCCATGGAATACATGACTAGACAACAAATCATCCCAAATTGAGGAGGTGGACTTTGAGAGCAAGATTTATGATTTTTTCCCCCTTTTCCTCTTTTTATGAATGTGTATGTGTATGCTTCTGTGTGAGATTTTGTCTGTATAGCTTTGCTTCCACCATTTGTCCTAGGGGTCTATCAGTCCTTTTTTTTTTAAATTTTTTTTCTTAATAATTATTTTTATTTTTATAATTTTATTATATTTTACCTTATTTTATTTTACTTTATCTTCTTTCTTTCTTTCTTTTTTTCCTTGCTTCCCTCCTTCCTTCCTTCATTCCTCCCTCCCTCCCTCCCTCCTTTCTTTCTTTCTTCCTATTTCTACTAATTCTTTCTTTCTACTTTTTCTCCCTTTTATTCTGAGCTGTGTGGATGACAGGCTTTTGGTGCTACAGCCAGGAGTCAGTGCTGTGCCTCTGAGGTGGGAGAGCCAACTTCAGGACACTGGTCCACAAGAGACCTCCCAGCTCCACATAATATCAAATGGCAAAAATCTCCCAGGGATCTCCATCTCAACAGCAGCTACCAGCTTCACTCAACGACCAGCAAGCTACAGTGCTGGACACCCTATGCCAAACAACTAGCAAGACAGGAACACAACCCCACCCATTAGCAGAGAGGCTGCCTAAAATCATAATAAGTCCACAGACACCCCAAAACACACCACCAGATGTGGGCCCGCCCAGCAGAGAGACAAGATCCAGCCTCATCCACCAGAACACAGGCACTAGTCCCCTCCACCAGGAAGCCTACACAACCCACTGAACCAACCTTAGCCACTGGGGACAGACACCAAAAACAACGGGAACTACGAGCCTGCAGCCTGCAAAAAGGAAACCCCAAACACAGTAAGATAAGCAAAATGAGAAGACAGAAAAACACACAGCAGATGAAGGATCAAGATAAAAACACACCAGACCTAACAAATGAAGAGGAAACAGGCAGTCTACCTGAAAAATAATTTAGAATAATGATAGTAAAGATGATCCAAAATCTTGGAAATAGAATGGACAAAATGCAAGAAACATTTAACAAGGACCTAGAAGAACTAAAGATGAAACAAACAACGATGAACAACACAATAAATGAAATTAAAAATACTCTAGATGGGATCAATAGCAGAATAACTGAGGCAGAAGAACGGATAAGTGACCTGGAAGATAAAATAGTGGGAAAAACTACTGCAGAGCAGAATAAAGAAAAAAGAATGAAAAGAACTGAGGACAGTCTCAGAGACCTCTGGGACAACAATAAATGCACCAACATTCGAATTATAGGAGTTCCAGAAGAAGAAGAGAAAAAGAAAGGGACTGAGAAAATATTTGAACGATTATAGTTGAAAACTTCCCTAATATGGGAAAGGAAATGGTTAATCAAGTCCAGGAAGCACAGAGAATCCCATACAGGATAAATCCAAGGAGAAATATGCCAAGATGCATATTAATCAAACTGTCAAAAATTAAATACAAAGAAAGCATATTAAAAGCAGCAAGGGAAAAACAACAAATAACACACAGCGGAATCCCCATAAGATTAACAGCTGATCTTTCAGCAGAAACTCTGCAAGCCACAAGGGACTGGCAGGACATATTTAAAGTAATGAAGGAGAAAAACCTGCAACCAAGATTACTCTACCCAGCAAAGATCTCTTTCAGATTTGATGGAGAATTAAAATCTTTACAGACAAGCAAAAGCTGAGAGAGTTCAGCACCACCAAACCAGCGTTACAACAAATGCTAAAGGAACTTCTCTAGGCAAGAAACACAAGAGAAGGAAAAGACCTACAATAACAAACCCCAAACAATTAAGAAAATGGGAATAGGAACATACATATCGATAATTACCTTAAATGTAAATGGACTAAATGCTCCCACCAAAAGACACAGATTGGCTGAATGGATACAAAAACCAGACCCATATGTCTGCTGTCTACAAGAGACCCACTTCAGACCTAGAGACACATGCAGACTAAAAGTAAGGGGATGGAAAAAGATATTCCATGCAAATGGAAACCAAAGGAAAGCTGGAGTAGCAATTCTCATATCAGACAAAATAGACTTTAAAATAAAGACTATTACAAGAGACAAAGAAGGACACTACATAATGATCAAGGAATCAATCCAAGAAAAAGATATAACAATTGTAAATATTTATGCACCCAGCATAGGAGCACCTCAATACATAAGGCAAATACTAACAGCCATAAAAGGGGTAATCGACAGTAACACATTCATAGTAGGGGACGTTAACACCCCACTTTCACCAATGGACAGATCATCCAAAATGAAAATAAATAAGGAAACACAAGCTTTAAATGATACATTAAACAAGATGGACTTAATTGATATTTATAGGACATTCCATCCAAAAACAACAGAATACACATTCTTCTCAAGTGCTTATGGAACATTCTCCAGGATAGATCATATCTTGGGTCACAAATCAAGCCTTGGTAAATTTAAGAAAATTGAAATTGTATCAAGTATCCTTTTCAACCACAACGGTATGAGACTAGATATCAATTACAGGAAATCATCTGTAAAAAATACAAACACATGGAGGCTAAACAATACACTACTTAATAACGAAGTGATCACTGAAGAAATCAAAGAGGAAATAAAAAAATACCTAGAAACAAATGACAATGAAGACACGACGACCCAAAATCTGTGGGATGCAGCAAAAGCAGTTCTAAGAGGGAAGTTTATAGTAATACAATCCTACTTTAAGAAACAGGAAACATCTCGAATGAACAACCTAACCTTGCACCTAAAGTAATTAGAGAAAGAAGAGCAAAACCCAAAGTTAGCAGAAGGAAAGAAATCATAAAAATCAGATCAGAAATAAATGAAAAAGAAATGAAGGAAATGATAGCAAAGATCAATAAAACTAAAAGCTGGTTCTTTGAGAAGATAAACAAAATAGATAAACCATTAGCCAGACTCATCAAGAAAAAAAGGGAGAAGACTCAAATCAATAGAATTAGAAATGAAAAAGGAGAATTACAACTGACACTGCAGATATGGAAAATATCATGAGAGATTACTACAAGCAACTCTATGCCAAAAAAATGGACAACCTGGAAGAAATGGACAAATTCTTAGAAATGCAGAACCTGCCAAGACTGAATCAGGAAGAAATAGAAAATATGAAGAGACCAAGCACAAGCACTGAAATTGAAACTGTGATTAAAAATCTTCCAACAAACAAAAGCCCAGGACCAGATGGCTTCACAGGTGAATTCTATCAAACATTTAGAGAAGAGCTAACACCTATCCTTCTCAAACTCTTCCAAAATATAGCAGAGGGAGGAACACTCCCAAACTCATTCTACAAGGCCACCATCACCTTGATACAAGAACCAGACAAGGATGTCACAAAGAAAGAAAACTACAGGCCAATATCACTGATGAACATAGATGCAAAAATCCTCGACAAAATACTAGCAAACAGAATCCAACAACACATTAAAAGGATCATACACCATGATCAAGTGGGGTTTATTCCAGGAATGCAAGGATTCTTCAATATACGCAAATCAATCAATGTGATAAACCATATTAACAAATTGAAGGAGAAAAACCATATGATCATCTCAATAGATGCAGAGAAAGCTTTCGACAAATTTCAACACACATATATGATAAAAACCCTCCAGAAAGTAGGCATAGAGGGAACTTTCCTCAACATAATAAAGGCCATATATGACAAACCCACAGCCAACATCATCCTCAATGGTGAAAAACTGAAAGCATTTCCACTAAGATCAGGAACAAGACAAGGTTGCCCACTCTCACCACTCTTATTCAACATAGTTTTGGAAGTTTTAACCACAGTAATTAGAGAAGAAAAGGAAATAAAAGGAATCCAAATCAGAAAAGAAGAAGTAAAGCTGTCACTGTTTGCAGATGACATGATACTATACATAGAGAATCCTAAAGATGCTACCAGAAAACTACTAGAGTTAATCAATGAATTTGGTAAAGTAGCCAGATACAAAACTAATGCACAGAAATCTCTGGCATTCCTATACACTAATGATGAAAAATTTGAAAATGAAATCAAGAAAACACTCCCAGTTACCATTGCAATAAATAGAATAAAATATCTAAGAGTAAACCTACCTAAGGAGACAAAAGACCTGTATGCAGAAAATTATAAGACACTGATGAAAGAAATTACAGATGATACAAATAGATGGAGAGATATACCATGTTCTTGGAATGGAAGAATCAACATTGTGAAAATGACTCTACTACCCAAAGCAGTCTACAGATTCAATGCAATCCCTATCGAACTACCACCAGCATTTTTCACAGAACGAGAAAAAAAAGTTTCACAATTTGTATGGAAACACAAAAGACCCCGAATAGCCAAAGCAATCTTGAGAACGAAAAACAGAGCTGGAGGAATCAGGCTCCCTGACTTCAGACTATACTACAAAGCTACAGTAATGAAGACAGTATGGTACTGGCACAAAAACAGAAATATAGATCAATGGAACATGATAGAAAACCCAGAGATAAACCCACGCACATGTGGTCACCTTATCTTTGATAAAGGTGGCAGGAATGTACAGTGGAGAAAGGACAGCCTCTTCAATAAGTGGTGCTGGGTAAACTGGACAGGTACATGTAAAGTATGAGATTAGAACACTCCCTAACACCATACACAAAAATAAGCTCAAAATGGATTAAAGACCTAAATGTAAGGCCAGAAACTATCAAACTCTTAGGGGAAAACATAGGCAGAACACTATGACATAAATCACAGCAAGATCCTTTATGACCCACCTCCTAGAGAAATGGAAATAAAAACAAAAATAAACAAATGGGACCTAATGAAACTTCAAAGCTTTTGCACAGCAAAGGAAACCATAAACAAGACCAAAAGACAACCCTCAGAATGGGAGAAAATATTTGCAAAGGAAGCAACTGACAAAGGATTAATCTCCAAAATTTATAAGCAGCTCATGCAGCTCAATAACTAAAAAACAAACAACCCAATCCAAAAATGGGCAGAAGATCTCAATAGACATTTCTCCAAAGAAGATATACAGACTGCCAACAAACAGATGAAAGAATGCTCAACATCATTAATCATTAGAGAAATGCAAATCATAACTACAATGAGGTATCATCTCACACCAGTCAGAATGGCCGTCATCAAAAAATCTAGAAACAATAAATGCTGGAGAGGGTGTGGAGAAAAGGGAACACTCTTGCACTGTTGGTGGGAATGTAAATTGATACAGCCACTATGGAGAACAGTATGGAGGTTCCTTAAAAAACTACAAATAGAACTACCATATGACCCAGCAATCCCACTACTGGGCATATACCCTGAGAAAACCATAATTCAAAAAGTCATGTACCAAAATGTTCATTGCAACTCTATTTACAATAGCCAGGACATGGAAGCAACCTAAGTGTCCATCATAGGATGAATGGATAAAGAAGATGTGGCACATATATACAATGGAATATTACTCAGCCATAAAAAGAAACGACATTGATCTATTTGTAATGAGGCGGATAGACCTAGAGTCTGTCATACAGAGTGAAGTAAGTCATAAAGAGAAAGACAAATACCGTATGCTAACACATATATATGGAATTAAAAATAAATGTCATGAAGAAGCTAGGGGTAAGACAGGAATAAAGACACAGACCTAATAGAGAATGGACTTGAGGATATGGGTAGGGGGAAAGGTAAGCTGTGACAAAGCGATAGAGAGGCATGGGCATATATATATATATATACTACCAAACTTAAGGTAGATAACTAGTGGGAAGCAGCCGCATAGCACAGGGAGATCAGCTCGGTGCTTTGTGCCTGGCTGGAGGGGTGGGATAGGGAGGGTGGGAGGGAGGGAGACGCAAGAGGGAAGAGATATGGGAACATATGTATAAATGATTCACTTTGTTATAAAGCAGAAACTAACACACCATTGTAAAGCAATTATACTCCAATAAAGATGTAAAAAAAAAAGTAATAAAATTGCAAAAAAAAAAAAGTAATACATATATAATGTAACTTTTCTGTACAGTGCTTACTTCAAAATGTCATGAATTAAAATAATACCAAAAACAAAAAAACAAAAAAAGGAGAGACTTCCCTGGTGGTCCAGTGGTTAAGACTCTGCGCTTCCTCTGCATGGGGCACAGTTTCAATCACTGGTCGGGAAATTAAGATCCCACATGCAGCGCAGTGCAGCCAAAAAGAAAAACAAAAATTTTAATAAATGAAAAAATAAAAATAAAATAACGTATTCCTCAGGGAAAAGCAAAGCACTTCTGTTGGATATGTGTGAAAAGAGTAGGCAGTGGTTGTAATGAAGCTTCCAAATATTAAACTTCCCTTGCACTTATCAAGTCTCATCTGTCAACCTTTTCCATTTGTTTGTTTTCATTTCTCTTTCTGGCTTCCATGGTTTGGAATCCACTTTCTGCAGGGCCTATAACCCCTTATACTCTTCATTCCTTCTGACTGATTCTCTCTCTTACAAAGTTTCCAGCCCTTTCTTGCTGCATCCTTACTACTAAAACACTTCATCCAACAGATATGAATGCAAACTTGAAGATGTGGCTGCACATCTGCACATACTTTTTACAAAGGAAAACAAAGATAGTAGGGTAGTGGAGAGTCTGATGTCTAATCAAAACCTAATAATCGTTCCTTTCTTGTTGATTTCCTCTTCAGTACTAAATGTAAAAGTCAGACATGTTCGTACTTCAATGGACTCATGATAAATTAAATAAATATTTTTTCATCATTTGGCACTAGGCTTGCTGAAAGTAGTTTAGTATGCTGCTTCACTCCCGTTTGAAATGCCAGCATGGAATTTTTAGCATCATGGGTATGTTGTGGGATCAACACAGCAGACTGAGTATCGAGTTCATAAAAAGTGAACTTTGCATATTTTTAAATATACTTTTTACTTGTTAGGAAGCAAAAGAAAAAAAAGATTAAAAAAATAAAATTAACGGAAGTCACATAATATAAGGCATAATACAGATTTCCAACAAAGAGGTTCCTATACTGTATATATTATGGACATTTTTATCTTTTAAAAAACAAATATGTTCCTTAAAATATATATATATATATATATATAACTGAGCTTAAAAACTTGCTTAGTGAGCAATACTTCAGAGAGCAAGCAAAGAACCAACACCTCATGGAGTAAGAAAGAGAGAAATTATTTAAAACTTTCTTTACTCTTTTTTTTTTTTTTTTGGCTGCACCACACAGCATGTGGGATCTTAGTTCCCCAACCAGGGATCGA
Organism: Monodon monoceros; assembly: GCF_005190385.1. Classification (NCBI taxonomy): domain Eukaryota; kingdom Metazoa; phylum Chordata; class Mammalia; order Artiodactyla; family Monodontidae; genus Monodon; species Monodon monoceros. The sequence goes on from NW_021703772.1 coordinate 23,815,142, forward strand.
ACCTGTGCCCCCTGCAGTGGAAGCCTGAGTCTTAACCATTGGACCACCAGGGAAGTCCTCCAAAACTTTCTTTACTCTTAATAACTGGTGTTACCAGTTTTGAAAGTCTGATGTACACGTCTTCACATTAGGAATAAACCTCTACCTCAAAAGATACACTTAAACAGACAAATTCTTGGCTGGTGGCAGGATGCCTCTCCTCCATCATCCAACTGTATTTCTCAAGCTCTTTCTCATCAGTGTCAAGGGACCTTTCTTAGTTACAACATTCCATCTATAGTTAGCATACAACCTTCACAGGAAAGCTCTAAGTTCATGTTCCCCAAATGTTTAAACCCACAGACCTTATAAGGCCTTTTCTCCTTATTTTCTGAGGTTCCTCAGGCAAGAGTCTTCTGTCTACCTTTATTTTCTGTCATTTCAAAAATATGCTTTCTGTATATCTTTGTTTTTCATAGTCAGGTGGCAATGTTTAATGTTTAATGTTGCTGTTGTTGTTGATATATAATTTCCATGATATAAAACGCATGGACTTCAGGGGTAGAGTCAAAGGCGTTTGGCAACGAAGTGTACCCATGTAAGCACTACTGAAATCAAGATATAGAACTTTTCCATCACCTCAGATACTTCCCTTCTGCCCCTTTCCAGTCAACATCTCCCACCAGAGACCACCCAGGCTGTGATTTCTTTCACCTCAGATTATTTCACCTGTTCTAGAAGGCCATAAAAATGTAACCACAGAGTATGTGTTCTTTTATGAGTTTCTTCTCTCAATTCAGCATAATGTTTTTACAGATTTTACTCTACATATCCATAGTTTGCTCCTTTTCTATCACTCAGTAGTATTCCATTGTATGAATATACCACAATTTGGTCATCCTGAAGGTAGACTTTTGAGTTGGTTCTAATGTTTTGCTACTATGCATAAAATTGCTGTGAAGATGTTTATATGTCATTTTGTGGACATATGTTTTCATTACTTAGGGCAAATACCTCAGAGTGGTATTGCTGGGTCATAGGTTGGCTTTCTGTATATTTTAAATATAGTTTCTTTATATAGAATATGCTTTTTGTTTCTACAAATATTTTTTTAAGTGAAAATAGCTTTCTTTCTGATTAGCAAAATATTGTATGTTTAACGTAAACAATTCAGACTATATATAACCCCTTTGCAACATATTTACTTCTCTTTATATTTTTTATAAAAATGGGAACTTACTCTAACCTGCTTTTTTCACTTAACATTTCATCTTAGAGATTCTATGTCCATATCCAGAGAACTGATCTACTGTATATCTCTTAATGACTGAAGAGTCTATCACTGTATAACCAGCATCTTAACTGGTTCATCCAATCCCTTATTTATTAACATTTAATTTGCTTTCTATTTTTATTATCTGAAACTATCTGACATGATTGTACATACATTTTTTTCACCTATTGGCCTATTTCTTTAGGATAAAATCTAATAAATAGGAAAACATACACATGCTTTTTTTAATATGTCACAGATTGCCACATTTCCCTGCACAGTATTTATACTGGCCTACTCTCTCCCCAACAGTGTGAGACAGTACTTGTACATACTTGCAACCTCATATTGTCACCAAGGGCGGGACTTTACAGTTTTAAAAAAAAAAATCAATGAAAAATGAGATTTTCATTATTTTATTTGAATTCCTTTTATTTCTAGTGAAATTAATGACTGTTTTCTGCCTTGGAGGTAATACTTAGAAAATATTTCCTGTTTATTCCTCATATGGCAATTTTTATCTGTACATGCATCCCTGGTGTCTCTTCCTCTTCTTATAGGGACAGCAGTCAGATTGAGTTAGGGCCCCATCCTTATGACTCCATTCCCTTAAATATCTCTTTAGAGACCCTGTCTCCAAATACAGTCACATTAAGGCTTCAGGCTTCAACAAACAAATTTTGAGGATGCAGTGAAAAGGTGGCTATCTTCAAGCCAAAGAGTAAAGCCTCAGAAGAAACCAACCCTGCTTGCCCCTTGATCTTGGACTTCCAGCCTCCAGAACTGTGAGAAATAAATTTCTGTGGTTTAAGCCACCCAGTCTGTGGTATTTTGTTCCCACAGCCCGAGCAGACTAATACATTTCCTTGTATTAGGAAACGTAAAATTATTAATCTAAATTTTCTTCTGGTACTTTATGATCTTATTTTTTTCAATTTCAATCTCAATTTCAATCTTTTAATTTTAAAGTTAGGATTTATTTTTGGGGTAAATGGGAAGTAGAGTTTCAACTTTATATTTTTGCAAATGCTACGTCATTTGTTCCAAAACATTTTTTGGAAAATCCATTCAATACATTGATTTGAATTGTCACCTATAATACTTGCTAAATTCCCACTTGTGTCTGATTCTGGACTCTTTAATCTCTTCCATTGATTTGCCTATTTATTCCAATGCTATTATTACACAATATCACACTGTTTCAATTGTCACATCTTAACATATGGTTTAATATGTCTTTGATAAATTCCTACTCATTTCTCTTCTTTCTCAGAATGTTTCTAAATAATACCACACATTTACTCTTCCAAAGAAATGAGGATTGTGTTGTCATGCAAAAAACAAAACAAACAAACCAAAAACAAACAGAAGGGATCTATGTGGTATACTTATTTACAAATAAATTTGTAGAAAATTCACACCCTTACAATATCTGTCCCCCCATCAAGGACATGCAATATCTCTCCATTTATTCTGATATCTTTTTATCACCTTCATTTAGTTGGTTGGTTTCTGCTTTGTCTTCACACAGAGTTGGTATATTTCTCACTAAGTTTATTCTTGGCATCCTTTGTATTGGTCCTGGACTTTGTATGGGAGATAAGATGCTCTGTTTTGTTGGTTTGAGTCTGAAATTTACCCCTCCTTCTCAGGCCTGGCTTACTTCTCAAAACACCATTTTTGAAGAACTTTGATAGGCTTCCAATCAATTTTGTTCTGGAGAGCTCCATCATTTAAAACACAGAACCAGAAATTTTGAAAGAAGAGGCTTCTCCCTGCATCGCTACATCCACCTTGTCACTGATTCTCAACAGCTGCAAACGTGACCTCAGAACAGGCCTGCAAAGCTTTGGTTGCTTAGCAACAAATGGGACTAACTCCTCCTCTCCCCATTCTTCTAGAAATAAAGGCTTAAGCCTCAGGGCCCTGAAGGGAAACATCAGTTAGAACTCCTGGTAAAGGGCCTTTCTTCCTTAATCTGCTTTTGCTTATTTCCACAAGCCCATTCTGCATTCCAAGCTTTGGTCACAGAATGAATTTATAAAGAGAAGTCTCATCACGCATGGGAGGGAAACTGTACAGGAAAGTACCTCAGAGAGACCAGGTTTCCAAGAATTTACAGTCCGCCCCCCCCTCCCCGTTCTCCCGTATAACATTATTTTCTGTCAGGGTCCTAATCTTAACGAAAGAAACTTGACTCAATAGAGGACTCTGCTGCTGTCACTTAGTGGTCTCTGAGCAGGAAGCAGGGGCAGAAACCACTTCCTGCTACAGGGTTAGACTATATCCATGAATTTCCCTGTTTGTCCCCCACCAGGTAGCCCAGGACAAGTTTCCTTCCATGTGCTTCTTTTCATGCTATACTTCATTTAAGGCTACAAGGAGTTACCAATTCACTCCAACAACACTCTTCCACTCCGTTCACTTAATTCCCCAATTTTAAGAGATAAATCTGATCTTCTCCAAAGCCTTTTTCAGCCAAGACACAAAGCACAGGCCACTAGCTAGACCATGGCTTGATGGTCCGAGGTTAGGTGTCCATCTCCCATTCCATCAGCTGTAGCCAGGGACAGGCCAGGGTTAAGAGATGAAGACCATGACCTTTATCCTGTGGTTGGGATAATATTACATGGACTAAATATTCCTAGGTAATAGCAATCAGCTTTTCTACCGTACTGTCCATTTTCTTTTAATTTTTGAGTCATTTTGTTTCAGCTGTCTTTCTTTTATACACCATAAAGACTGTTTTCGACTTAATTTGAGGGTTCACCTTTTAAATAAATGAGTTGTTTAAGCCCACGTTCATTTAGATTTATAATAGTAGTATTTAATTTAATAATTTTAACTAAATGTATTAAATTATTTAATGTAATAAAAGGAATCACCATTTATGGAACACAGTAAGTGCTAGGTACTGTCATAATCCCTTTTTGTATAAGTGACATATTATCATTTAATCCTCACACATAGGGTGTTTATTATCCTCATGTGATAGATGAGAAAACTGAGGCACAAACAGGTTAAGAGATGTGTTCAATAGCACACACCTAACAATAATCAGTGATCCAGGGTAACTGACTGCAGAACAAGCTTATTTCTGTCATCTTAGTTTCAGTTTTCCATGCTTTATGTTGTCTCCTCCATTTTTAATTTGTTGCTGTGGTCGCTATTTTCTTCTCCACCTCCTCTGGTCTCCTTACTTCTGTTCCTCTCCATTTGAGACCTACCCCTTCTCAGGATGGGTATTCCCTCCTTCATCTGAAGGAACTCAGGCAACTATCAAAAAGCTGGATCAGAAAAACAAAGTGAGGAGGGGCTGGGTGCTCACTTTACATTCCAGGGATGCCAGCAGGGCCTTGGAATGTTGTTGAACTACGGTGGGAAAGAGGCTCCAAGGCCCCATCCTTTCTGAGTCCGCCTGCAGCTCCATTCTTTGTCCCTCTGATTCCTGCCAGAATTTCCTTTATTTCCTGTAAGACTGTTATACTCTCCAAAAAATGGCATTTTCCTTTAATTTTCTTCTCAACTCTATTTGAAAGAAAAGTTTGGACGTCTGTGGTCTGCATCCACATAATAAGCATCCTCTGCCCCTTTCACTTCACCTTATCACTGTGGTTGCTTTACTTTGATCAAAGAGGTACTGTTTTGGTTGGGGGTAGAGTATACATCTTTATGCTGCCATCCTGCTGGATCTGTTAGCTTCCTTGTGATTCATCCTACTTTAGATAACCTTTTATTCATTTCTAACTACATGAGAAATATTTTTCAGCTACCCAATATCATCATTCCAACTATGCCTAAATATTTTAGGAATGAACAATCAGCAAGAACGAATTGTTTCTGTACACAGACTCCATTTAACTAAGGCACCTAGAAACTAATGTTAAAGAAGAATAACAATAATGATAATAATAAATGGTAATGTTAATATTTTATATCATAAACTCGTTAAGTATTTGTATAGATTATAAATTAATACTTATCTACCAGGAATCTAAATGTCATTATAAATGCTATGGATTTATCAAAAAATCCCATCGAGACCAGGAAAAAACATTAAAAGAACATTAACCTGCTATATGGCACAAAGTTCACCAGTTTCTCATTTATAGTTTGTATTCTAGGATGTAGGAACAAATTAGATCCTGGATGTCTGACAAAATTTCACTGACTCCAGTAAAAGTCAATGGAAGTTTGCATGAGTCAGATCATGTACCTTAAGTTATTTAAACACTGAGTCCACATTTGGACTAATAGATAGAAGAGAAATTGATTAAGGTCAAGCAGTTTATAATTAATGTGTAGACCAATAAGCACGACAGAAAGTTTAATTTGAAAAGCTACTCTAGAGTAGGACAAAATAATTTAAAACTTAACTGGGAGAGCCCTCAGTGAATCTTACATTTTATTGAAAAAGGTAAACAGAACAGTGTAACACTGTCTTCTTTTAAAGGTATAAGCTACTAGCTTAAAAATGTTCATACTCCATGTGGAATCATCTGCCACAAAAATGCATTCCTGTGGTTCTGTTAATAAAAGTAGAAAAAAATGTATATATATGTTCCATTAGTGTTACAGAAACTAGTATAAGAAAAGCTTCTTAAGTCTCCCTGCTACAGAAATACAGCAGTAAAATAGTCTAAATATAATACTACTAGATCTCATAAAACACAGAATCCTTTCTCACCACTAAAGTCCTAAAAGGGGGATGAAACATCATCAGAATTATTTCTGGTTTTGAAAACATCAATTATGAAAACCATTAGGATTGTGTTTTTACCAGCAACTGCTTTCTACGTATCTGGGAATTTGGTATAATTTTCACAAATGAGGTAGCTAATGCAGTTTTATGCTATAACTTACCTCAAAATAGTACCATACCTCTCAAGGAGTATCCTAGGTCTTGGAGATATGGAGTGCCACACAGGAAATTATAACTATGCTCTGCGGGAAAAAGAAAAAAATATCATAAGACATGTAAACCCATGAAAGGAAAGGCAGATGGAGCAGAAAGAGAGAACAAAGAGAACAGAAAGGAGATAAAAATTCAAAAAGAGAAAAAATTATGACCTCTATTTAGCTAGAAAGTCATCCTTCTGGTTTTAACGTGAAGTATTTTCTATTGCTTCCTCATTATATTTCATACGTTTTCCAGACAAGAAAAAAATTATGGCATATGGCTGAAAGCTAACCTTTTGCCCTCAGTGAGAGGGCAATTAACTCAGTGTTTAGCACCCAACTGTAACTCTGTGATCCTTACGTTCACTTGATGACAAATCTGGTTCATGACTATTCGGAATATAATTTTTCTACACTGAATCATTTCCATAATAAATTATTGATACTTTTGTGGCTCTTTTTATTATACCTGAAATTATTGCTTTACTTAAAAAAATTAAGGTAAAATGAGCCATCCATATTTGGAAAAGGATTTTTTAAAATCTTTTTAAACCTGGTAGTCTTAATTCTGAAGACTGATCAAAGTTAATATATTGATATTCTTTACACACCAAAATTGTCCTCCCCAAGACAATACCTGAAACCTGCTCAACTTGGTCATTTCAAGGCAACCTGGTAATTTCTCTTGGAAAGACAACTCTTAAGCCACGCACACCCCAGCAGCTACATATAGTATACAAAATTCTCAGCATGAAAGGCAGCATAAAATAAATAAACAAAATGAAAAGGACCCAGAAAGAAAAACTACTCCTGTTTAACAAACCAATGTCAGAATGGCCAGACAGGTAGTATAAGTGACTGACTAGGGCCTGTGTAAGTACACATGTGTAGCCTAGTGGGTAGTGGGTACTGTGGTAAATTAGAGAGAGCAAGTCCTGTCTAAAGGGGTAGTATGTAAAAATGTACATATTATATACATCTTTTATACAGAGTCACTCATTAACATTTATTATCACTCTCATTCCTCAGTATCCTCATTTCAGTCCCATGGCTTTAAAATCATGATATACTAATGACAGCCCATGTTATATCCCTATCCAAACTACTCAGCTGAACTCCATATTATCATACCCACCTACCTGTTTAACATCTCCACTTAGACATGTATGAGGCATCTCAAACATAACACATTCTGGATCCTTGATTCTCCCTCTAAAGTCCAAATAGGATCTTCCCACATTCTTTCCCATCTTAGTGAATGGCTCCACCACTTGTAGTTCTCAAGTCAAAATCTTCAGGTAGTCCTGATGCTTTCCCATCAGCAAGTCCTCTGGGTTTTACTTTAGAAATATTCTCAGAGTCGGACCACTCCTCACCATGTCCGTCATTACTGCTCTAACTGTATCTGTGTCCTGGACAATTGCAAATAGCCTCTTAATTGTCATCCTGTTTCCACTCTTGTTTCCTCATAGCCTCTTCTCCTCCAGGCAGCAGATAGAGATTCTTTAAGATACTAAAAAAAAGAAAAAAAAAAAAATTAAAGTGTCCCAGAGACATTTAGCCCCAAGATGATTTCAGCTGGGGGTGGTGGGGGGAGGCATTTCAATACTCTTCTACCTCAGAGATTTGCCTTCTTTGTTTCATTACTCTGATGGACACCAAATATGCACCAAATATGCACATCAATCTCATCATGACCACTGCCCTGGAGCACCCTATCATTATCTGACATACTATATGTGTTCTCTTGTTAATTGTTTGTCTCATGCCTCCACAATGAAAGCCCCAGAAGGGCAGGCTTTGTCTGTTTTCTTCACTGCTCTATCCAGAGGCAAGAACAGTGCCAGGCACACAGTTGTTGCTCAATAATGGATGGATGGATGGATGGATGGATGGATGGATGGATGAATAAACAGTTAAGATCTAAATCCAGAAATGTAATCCCAAAGTTTATGCTTTCACCATGAAACAGCTTGACTCCTAGAAGGTGCCAGGTCATGAAGGGCCTTAGGAGTTAAAACAAAAAGTTGCAATTCTATTCTGAGAGCAAGAAGTTATTGAAAGGTTTTTAAATGGAAGAGTGACACAACTAGATTCACATTTAAGAAGCTTACTTTGACAGCATCCCTGGAGAATATTTGGGGTGGAAGGAAACCACTTAGGAAGATTTGCAATAATCTCAGCAAGAGATACTTGTGGCTTGGAATAAGGTTCTGGAGATAGAGATGGAGAAAAAAAGACCAATTAGAAAGCTTTTTTAAAGATGGATTCGTCAGGGACTGGTGACTGATTGGCTGTAGGAGGTAAGTGAAGTGAGGGGCTAAGGATAATATATGTAGTTATGGGTGTCATTCTCTACAGGAGGTTGACTTGGGGGATAATTAGTTCAGTGTGGTCATGCTGAGTTTAGAGTACTGTAGGACAACCACATGAAGTTGTCATAAGGCTAGTAATAGAGAGGTCTACCTTAGGGGTTTAGATTTCGGAGTCATTTATTATATAGATTATATTTGGAGCTGTTGAAGAGGAGATCATTCAAGCACACCATAAAGATAAGAAGTTGAAGAGAATTTAGGATAAAAATATGAAGAAAAACATGCAAAAGACAGGCAGAGGAAGAAAAGCTTGCAAAGGAGAATAAGAGGGATTGGTCAGCAGGTAAAAGCAAAAGGTATTGCTGTTTGCCCAGAAAGAACTAAAGCAGCATACTGAAGTGTCTAATATATTCTCAAGAAATAGTGCGTACCAGGAGACTCTAAATCAAATTATGCCATCATTCAAAAAAGCTAATGTGTAAAACTATCAGAACAGAGGAGATGGACAGGCTGGAAAGACATAATGGGTTGATCAATAAAATATCATGCTTGGTATTAAATATGGTATGGGATAAATAAGCAATAATGGATATCAAGGTGCTGGGAAATATTGTGTAGAGAAATGATGACAGAGGAAATAAAAGATAGGGAAATGAAATATCACACCAAGGCTAACAGCCTATATACCTATTCTACCTCAATCTTTCCACGATACGCAGTTTACTTGTAACTGTGCAACACTTTGAAATCTCTGGAGATTGCTCCTTATCAGCATATGTGGGGGGAGGGAGTTAGTTGGCAAACTTTTATGTGGGTTTCTCTGTAACTCTATGGTATACAGAGTTGTGTTGCTCACTGTTAATTCTTATGATAAAGAGGTAGTGATTCTAATAGCAAATCAACTAATTTTCAATGACTGTTTCAGAGAACTATTGCGAGATCTCTGAGATTGCTCTTTGAACAATTGCCATTTCTCAGCATAATTTTACATTATTGAGATACTCAGGATAAAGGCTGAGATTACTTTTAAAAATATGTCTTGTTTAGTAACAGTTCACATTTATTGAGCAACCAGTACACACTTGGGAGTCTTTTAAGTGCTATACATGTATCAACTAATTTAACCTGCACAATATTATAAAGTAGATTTTATTATTATTATTATTATTTTGCCATTTTACAAATGAAGAAGCTGAAGCACAGGGAGTTCGAGTGTTTTGCTTGTTCAGTGGCACAGCAAGGAACTCTTACAGTCTGACTACGGTACCATGTTCATTTCCCTTTTGGGTTATTTTGTCTCAGTATTTTATCATGTTGGCCATTCGTCAACATTTATTTTTTGGTGAGCGCTGAATCTCAAACACCACACCTCACAAATTGACACTGAATGTCATCTCCATCATTTTATATGATGCAGTATTAATTTTTTTATGTTGACAGTAGAAGCAAATTTTCTTGCGTTGCTGTTTGAAACTGAACAATCACACAGAAACTGAACTCAATAATGAAGCACTTACATATAGATTTTAATATGAAATAATATAAAATTGTAATCAGTATTTAATCTCTTACAAATAATGGACTTATTTCCATTTCCTGGTGAGAAAACCTCAAGAGATATCCTCAGTTGACAGAACCGATGACTGGGAAGGAAACACAGCTAGGCAAGTATTCTCCAAAGTAGTTCCTGATTGCCTAGTCTCTCTGCACTGAAATCGTTTAAAGGATTCATAGCACACCTTCTAAGTTCATCTTCCTATATTTCCCTTTAGCTGCCATAAATTTCAAGTTTTATGTAATTTCTTATACCTTGATCAATGTATTCACTGGGTGATAGGCATTTCTGACTATAATTTTACTTCTAGAGGATATTGATAATCTAGGTATATTATATTTTTAATATCTTATATGAAAAATACATTTAAATAAATTTCTAACTTAAAATACAAACAAAATTAAGTATATATTTAATTTTAATATTTTCCATAACTGGACTTTAATGTCATGTACATCTGATAAATATAGGTAAAATTCTATACATAAAAGGTAAGATAAGAGTTTGTGGTGATTATGCCAGATAGCAAAGTCCCTCCCTGGTTTGATGCTAAAATATTGACTAGATCCCTGTAATTAAAATAAATGAGAGTTGAGTGTGGAGTAAATAAATGAATGAATCCTTGTATTTTCAGTTCTATTCTAGATAGAGAGATACATATGTAGAGAGATACTAGAGAAAAGTAAGTACATTCGCAAAAATACATAGTCAGATGTGCCTGTTAATGAGTGTTGCTCAGGGAGATTTATATCAGAAGCACATGACCATTTGCAAATGAACCTTGTCCTTAATCTAGCGATAGAACTAACATGACTTGGGGGGCTTAATTCATAAGGTTGGTTGGTTTGTTCAGAAAGTAAGTACAGGAAGGACTGGAGGGAGGTTGGAACAGTGTTGGAATTGTTCAGTGTCTTGACTGTGGTGATGAATACAGGAATGAACACAGGTGAGAAAATCGTAAAGAACTCCAAACCATGTACTCACACTCACAAATGAGGACAAGTAACCTTGAGAATCTGAATAAAATGGCTGGATTGAATCAATGTCAATATCCTGGTTGTGCTATTATATTATACTATAGTTTTGCAAAATGGTACCATAAGGAGAAACTGAACAAAGTGTGTAAGGGATCTCTCTGTATTATTTCTTTCTTTCTTTTTTTTTTTTTTTTGGGGGGGGGGGGGTACGCAGGCCTCTCACTGTTGTGGCCTCTCCCGTTGCGGAGCACAGGCTCTGGACCCGCAGGCTCAGCAGCCATGGCTCACGGGCCCAGCCGCTCCGCGGCATGTGGGATCCTCCCGGACCGGGGCACGAACCCATGTCCCCTGCATCGGCAGGCGGACTCTCAACCACTGCGCCACCAGGGAAGCCCTCTTTGCTTTCTTTAAATCCATTAAGCTGTATGTCTTCTCTGTAATGGCACTCCACCAACATGACCTACTCTTTGCAGAAAGCATTTTCATAGGGTCCAGACATACCAAGATTTCAGTCTTCATTCTCTCCCTCTTTGACCGGAAGTTTACCTACCATCTGTCCCTCTCCCACTGTACCTACTATTTATTTTCCCTCCACCCAGAGCTTAGTTATTTGATCCCTTCCACTTCACCCAATCCAGCGAACCCTTCCTGCTACTACCTTCTAAGTCCCAGGTTCCTTCCCCTGTCTCACAGAGTAAAGCTTTGACTGGCCCTTCAAGGCTTTTCTTACATGTCTCTAATTTTCATTTTCTTCTCTTACTGTTCCCCAGTACAGATTATACTTTCTAGTTAAACTGTTAATTACTACGCCATGGACACTTGAGTGATTATTTTTACTTTGTAATCTGTGTTCACCCTCTTTCCTGTAGGAAGAAGTAGGTATAGAAGTAGTTTATTCGTACTTCTGTATTTATCCAAGTCCTTCTCACTCTCTAAGGAATCATTCAACTTCCACAAGATGATCCCTGTCCACTCAGGCGCATAATGGTCCCTCTCTCTTCTGAACTCCCGTGGCACATGCCTGTACAACTCACTTCGGGAACTTATCATATTGATTTTATGATTATTTAATTTGCTCTTATTCTCAAGAACATAATATCCCTGAGGGCAGGCTCTGTGTCTTATGTTTCTTTGTATCTTCCATACAGTGCTAAGACCATAGAAGGGCACAACACAGAACTGTTAAATGAAGTAAATGAAGAATAACTTGGTTCTAAGGCAGCAAACCCTAGTTCTTACGGCTATACTACATTTGATTTAAACTACATTGTTTAGTGATGGAATAATGGAACAATGTAAAAAGAAAGCACACGGTTCATTTTATTAAGCTTTCTATGAATTTAACATAGTGATCAAGCTTGCAGGATCTAGAATCAACAAAATCTGGGTTTCAGTCCAAACTTGTTAGATGTGTGTATATGGGCAAGTTTCTTAACTTTTCTCTAAGACTCAGTTCCTCACCTTTAAAATGGAGATTGTAATACTACCAACTATATGGATTTTATTTTTAAGATTAGAGCAAAATATTTCATATGCTGCTGAGCACTTAGTAAGTGTTCAATAAATAGTACATATTAATATTATTAGCAGATATCCATAATATAAAGGGGAACTATTACTCTAAGGGATTACTATGTGGCTATGTGGTGGCTACCTAAAAACTGAAAAATACTCTCCCCTGGTGCATACTGAACCTAAAACATGCCCATCATTATTACATGAAATATCAACATATATGCTTTGCAACAGGTTGCTTGCAAAGACCTAAAGACTCATGATGTAAAACAATGAAAACTGTCCAAAGAAGCATCTTTTTTACACCAAGTTTCATGTCCCACAACGAGTAGCTGCCTAAGCCACGAGAGCCTTCTGTGGAGATGATAGCTCCCTGCTATTGCCACATGTAATCAGCACCCCTGACCTCTACTGACAAGCCTTTCTGTGTGCAATCTCCTCTTAGCCAGTGGCATTCTCAACTATACCTCAGCATTTGAATGCTCTAGATTTCAGCAAGAAATGGTTTCTGTGTTCTATGTAGGGGCTATTGAATATTGTTTGCTTCTTGGACCACGTGTGCATTTTTCCTACAGAATCCCAAGGTTTAAAAATAGGGTGCAAAGTCATGAATTTCTTCCTTCTAAGGCTTCTCTCTTACGTTGACAATTCAGTAGCCTCTTCTTACTCTTTACACAGAGTAGGTATCACCAAGTTTCTTCAGAGTGAGTCAATCAACAAATATCTACTGAGTGCCACTATGTGTCAGGCACAGTTTCTACATGGAGAATAAGGACCTCTGCCCCCAAGTAGTTTATATATATATATATATATATATATATATATATGTATGTATATATATATATATATATTTTTTTTTTAGTAGTTTATATTTTAAAGGCATGAGGTTTGAGTGCCAAAGGGGCAATCACAGTCCCTCATTTTGAGTTTATTCAGTCTCCTCTTTGGGCTATTGGGCAGCAAGCTTCTAAGCTACTGCAAACTCTTCGAAAGACTGGTGACCTTCCTAGTCTTTCAAAGATTGGTCTACTCCTCAAAACGACTCTGCTTGTCCTGGGGCTAACGAGGCTTGGTTCACTATCATTAAACGATAAATAGAAATTGTCAGTCTCTTGGGTGTATTGATGACAAGCTGTATCTTAAGTGGAGTTGAATGCTCATCAGCTCCTAAAATACTTGCCCAGAGGGGCAGTTTTAAACTCTCCTAAATCTACTTAAGAAGGCCAGAGGTCACAGCTCTGAATTCTAACTAAGCAGGGTGTTTTTATTACCCTAAATCCCTGGAATATAGCAGTGGTATCTCCTTACACAAATATTGGAATTATTGCCCTGATCTGTTGAAGCAACATTAAATGCATATGATTTCAAAAAATAAAAAGCAAACCAATTTAACCAAATAAATAAGCAAAAAAAAATTTTAAATGGGTTTGGGACTGGGTGAGAAATTATACAGTCCACTTTTTATATTATCTTTGCAACTATTTTTCCATAAATCTAAAACTGTTCTTAAATTAAAAGTTTATTTAAAAAATGGTTCTTGTCAAAAAAGATAGAAGAAAGTTGCAGATGTCATTTGTCTCCCTTTTTAGTTTTTTTGTTGCTTTAGATCCTTTCCTTACTATGAAGCCATTGGGTTGGAACCTAAAATCCTGTTCATTGTATAAACTGCATTATGTTTCATCTTTTTCTTTTTAAAACCTCTTGCTTGATTTGCCAAGAGTCAAGCAGATACAAAAAAGTCATTCTAACTTTCATACCAGATTAAAGAAAGACTTAAGTGCATTGACATAATGTGTTGTCCCTCATATATAATCATAAGGCTGACATTCTGCCAATAGCACTCAGCTTAGAGCTGAGCGGTGGTGACAGGCTGATGCTGAGCTCTCCACAAAGAGCCAGACAACACGTTCAGTGGAAGATGGGCCTGAAGCTTGGCTGTGAGTGGGACTGGGGCTAAACCTGATTCTGGTACATCTAGATGAGAGTCAAAATAGTATGAGGCAAACTAAGCACAAGGTATGAAATTCTTCCTGCCTTTGGCCAGAATGTTTACCAGGAGCTGAGCTGGGACTGAGTGTGCCAACTGTGGTCCAACAGAGTAGTCTTTAATCCATTGGTTTCAAAAGTGGTGTGTGCGCACCCTTAGGGGTCTGCAGAAAAATTTCTTGGGGTTAAAGGAAGAAAACAATAGAACTTGTATGTATTTTTATCTAAAAAGAAATCCATTAAAATTTACTGATATTTAATATATACGGGTTGACACTGGCACCTCACTAGATCTTTTCAAGCGATCTTCGGTAGAGGGGAACATTGTTTCTTTACAACTTGCTTCTATTAAAAGGTACTTTCTTAGGCAAATTCTTAGTCTCTCCACCCCTCCGACCCAATGCTGTCAGTGTTACCTTAGTGGTCTTCTCTCCTGGGGAGGCCTGCCCCAGTCTTCATTGGCTCCTCCAGATCTATTCTTTTCACCCCTTCACACTCTCCTCTGTGCCCTGAAAGACTGACTTCAATGGGCTACACCCAAGGGCCCCTTTGATGCTCAGCTTCTGGTTGGTGACATTTTCTGTGATAACCAGTGGCTATACTGCCCAATAGACACTTGCAAAAATATAAATCACCAGTTCCTTCATGATACAGGTAGTGTTTTAACAATGAACAAAATCGTAATTACGTTTTCAAAAAAGCTCATGCTACAGAGGGCACATTTTGTAAAGGAATTTTTGGAATGATTTCTACCATAATTTTTTTTGTAGCTTAAATAATGTAAATAAATCTGTCATCTTTAAAAATACTTCTCATATCCTCATACCTAGAAAATTTAAAAATAGAATTTTCTGACTTGCTTAAAAATATTTCAGTGAGTTTGAAGTGCATTTGTCAAAATTAGAATAATTAGTCTTTTGATTGTTTTGTAAGAACCACTAACTGACATCAGGGAAGATGGAAATTTAAATTTAGAAGTCAAATTTCAACAAAATCCTTGTGTGAATTTGTGAACAAAATTGAAAACTGAGTATCATAATTTTTTTAGTGCAGGCAAATGTATATTTCTTCCTTTTGGCTCTATCTCTGATTGTGAGGGGTCTTTTTCAGATGTGATAGACATTAAACATAAGTATTAAAATAAACTGAACTTCTAAACAGACCTTTTAATTGCTTCGACAACAAGTTTTAAACAGAGATTTTCAAAAATATAAGTTTTGGTAATACAATATAAAATAATTTAAGATGGAAGGAACCTAGTTCTCTTAATCACTGTGTGGTATGTCACTCCTCATAAACCTACAGTGATGTGTTACATGAACAAAAATAAGCTTTAGTATATTAAGGCACTGAGATTTTAGTGTTAGTTACAGCAGCTATCCTATCTAGATAAGAACGGAAATTGGTACTTTGACATGTGCTGCTGTTGTAACAATACCCCAAAATAAGTGGCATTGATTTAGTGACTGGCCAGCAGAAAGTGAAGATATACTATAGTAGGCTGGATGTCTGGAGAGTTCTGCCATGCCTCAGCACATTTTCAATAAGGCTGTCATGGGAGAACTTGGAAGGCTGACCACAAATTACTGAGACTGTAGGGAAAGTGGTTGGAACTTTCAATGCAGTACTGTGTTGGCCAATTATCTAAGCAAGAAAGACGTGCACTCAGGTGAGTTTGGGCTGATTTTCAGGCAGAGAATGGCAGGAGTAGAAAGTCCAGGGATCAAGGGCCTTCCATGGTTGAAAAGCTGATAGCTTTGGGACCTGAAGTAAAAAATGACCCTGAATGACAAAGGGCCAGAGAGATTTTGCAAACAACTCAGCCCTTCAGTAAATATCAGATTAAGAGAGGGTCTTTTCCACCATAGCATATTGCTGCTGATTGCCTTGAGGTACCTGCCCTTAAACTGAAGGAAAAACATGGGGACCAGGAAACGAAGAATAAGGCAAGTTTAATAACTATGTCGAGTAAAAAAAAAAAAACACTTGGCACATGGAACTAACTGGAAGCAAATAGATCGGAAACTTACCAAAAAAATTTTTTTGTAGAAATTGTAGAACAAGGAAACCTTGAGCTAGGGCTGAAAAAAAGTCTTTAAAACCACCCTTAGACAAGAAGAGAGATATGAAAGTCCCACAATGGACGAGGAGGGGACATTCCTCAACAACCATCTCAGATATTTCTGAGGAGGAGGATGGTTAAGGAAGAAGCTCTTAGAGACAAGAGTCAAGGGCCACAGAAAGCAGAATCAGGGACAGAACAAGAAACGATCTGCATCTTGGGCAGTCCCCCTTCACAGTGCCTACCCAGAAGGATGAATCACTTCTATGGGTCATTGACTGCTGTGTGTATCCTATTCCTCCCTTTTCTGACTGGAAGCTTTAATTGCAGTTACACTGGGGCAAGGACATAGCTCACTGGACCCAGGGAAGGCTACATAATTTGCAGAGCCCAGTGCAAAATAAAAATATGGGGTCACAGGGAAAAGTTGCTATCAAGGGTACTAAAATATAAAACCTTATCCTTGGGACTTCCCTGGTGGCACAGTGGTTAAGAATCCGCCTGCCAATGCAGGGGACACGGGTTCAAGCCCTGGTCCGGGAGGATCCCACATGCTGCGGAGCAACTAAGCCCGTGCACCACAACTACTGAGCCTGCGCTCTAGAGCCCGCGAGCCACAACTCCTGAGACCACGTGCCACAACTACTGAAGCCTGCGTGCCTACAGCCCGTGCTCCACAACAAGAGAAGCCACCGCACTGAGAAGCCCATGCACCGCAATGAGACTCGCTGCAACCAGAGAAAGGCCTGCACGCAGCAATGAAGACCCAACACAGCCAAATTAATTAATTAATTAAAAAAAAATCCTTATCCTTTCTTTTACAGCATGTTTTGACTTATGGTATTTTGTATTTGCTCCTTAATGTCATTCTAAGTAAGTATTTAATTTCATTTTACTATTCATCTCTATATTGTACAATGCCAATTTTAAATGCAAATATGAGAGCATTTAACTCATGTGGAATTACTGAAATTACACAACTCTTGTTTTGCAGTGTGAACATGCGTATGCATTTTGTTCTTGCCGGAACAGTGGAAATGCTTCATACTACGAATTTAACTGTTTTTATTTTGCTTATCCACGTGTGCACATTCTTTCAATACTCTCTACCTTTGGCTTACTGGTGAGTAAGGAAGGAATGAAAGAAGGAACTATGGTTTGCTCCATCTTTCCCTTTCCTTCTATGACATCATTTTTGTATAAGTGGTTGGCTAATATAGGGGGAAATAGCACAAATGGATATACTAATAATGTTCCTTGGTCTTTCGTATTTCTTAAAATACGTTGCCTCCTTTCTGTGTTCAAAGCAAGTTATTGGTTCAGTCAAAGCATGGTCTCATAGTGACTGGTTGGGGCCTTCAGTGAACTCACTTAGGGAGAGGATGAGTAAACTCTTTGTGTGGGGAAAAGAGGGAAATGAATTTTTTGTTAAATAAAGAGATACACTATTGTACTCAACAAAACCCATTTCCTTTTTTCCTTCAGGGCACACAGTTAGACTACATTTCCTAGCCTCCCTTGTAGTTAGGTGTACCATTGAATACTTGAGATCTGTCCAATGGAATGTAGGCAGGGGGATGCAGAGATGCCCAACAGTTCTGTGCCTGGCCCATAGAAACTTTCTCACGATCCTCTGCTCTCTTCCTTCCCTTGGTTGCTAGGGAAAAGCAGAGGAGTCAGCAGAGGCCTCCCATCACCCAAGGGGATGATTGAGCAAATTTGGAAAGGTCCTGAATCTCACCAAATGCTTTGAACAACAGATGAACTTATAACGTGTTAAGCCTCTGAGATATTTGGGCTTGTTCATTATGTTAGCCTCTTCTGAATAGAAGAAACTTCTACCCTCACCATAAGCTATTTTTAACAGGGACTTACCATCATGGAGGTTTAAGTGGCAATAAGAGAAATCAGGTTGTCACCTGACCTTGGAGTCTGGATAGATACATGGGTCAATTCAGGGATGTGAAGGAGATTTTGATGGTGTGGAATCACTGGGTGCAGGAAGCCACTGGCTGATTACAAAATCTGGGAATAGAACTAACCACGGATGTGCATGTTAAATAGTTATCCTTTTAAAGCTGGTAGGCCAGGGTGGAGGGGGATGAGGGGTAGGGTTAAGAAGATTTTTTTTAAATCCATGTTATATATATTTTCTGAGAGGCCTTCAGTGATACCTAAGTAGCACCTCTCTACCCCCACTTTAATTCTTACTTTGACACCTGTTTATTTCCTTCATGACATGTAATACAGATTTTAATTATACATTTATTTACTGAATTCTTCATTGTCTGTTTCATCCAGTATGTGTTTCATAAGGTCAACTTTGTCAATTTTATTAATTCCTGTGTCTAATAGAGTGTTTATCATTGAACCAGTGAATAAACAAATAATTATACGAATATATGTCACAACAATACTCACTCATTGGGACATTTAATTGGGACTTTAGACCCTTTTTACTTGGTTCCTGCCCTGTCCCCTGGTACCACGGTGAATGGCTCTCCTATGTCTGAGCTCAGTCTTGCCTGACTAGGTCCCTGATTCATGCTCTTGGGCCTCTACAATATTGCCCACCTCACTGCTTAGACCTCTACCATTTGCCTGCCGTTATGACCTTTGCCCAACACCTGCCCTGCCTCTGCTTAGATAGATCCCCTAGGCCTTCTTCCCTTGATTTGGTTGCTTTGTCCTTAGTACTTGTGCCCATCTTCTCATTCCTGACCTATCTTCAGACTCACGATTTTGTGTGTTTGCTACCAGTATAACTGACACTTGCTTTAGACCCAGGATCACGTATCTTATTGCTGCCATTCTGAATCCAAGAGCTCCCAGACAGCAGCTGCCTCTGAGCCCTCTCTCTCTAAATTTCCCTTAGCATTCAACACAGAACAGCTTATTCGGGCTCAGCTCACCAAATATCCTGAACTAATGTGGGTCATGTCAAACGTGTACACTTTTTAAAATGAAATGGGACTGTTTAAATAAAAGGGGAAACGATTTAATTCAAAACTAAGTAGTGCTGGGAAAAAATGTTGATACTTTTAATCTGACAATCTTAAAGAAGGGCTTGGGAGGTCAGGGATTGTGTATGTACTACCTTAAATGTGCTATGCACAAGTGTGCTATGCACATAGCAAATACTCGATAAATATTTTCTCATGGATTCCTTGGTTATTGTGACTAAAACTTCATAATTTTGACTGATATTGATGTAGTAGAACGTGCCACAATCAGTTCCTGGTCCCAGTCCTCTTTAGTAGCCTTGGCTCGCTATCCAAACGATTATGTTCTGAGGTCTCTTATTGCCACATTTCATCACAGTAGCGACAGCACTGAAGTGGCTGAGTGGATGTAGAGACTGTTCATAAAATCATTTCAAGTAAAGGGCTTCAAGATCCTTCCAGCTGTTATTCAAATCTATATCATAGGGCTTTCTTGGTGGCGCAGTGATTGAGAGTCCGCCTGCCGATGCAGGGGACACGGGTTCGTGCCCCAGTCCGGGAAGATCCCACATGCCGCGGGGCGGCTGGGCCTGTGAGCCATGGCCGCTGAGCCTGCGCGTCCGGAGCCTGCGCTCCGCAACGGGAGAGGCCACAACAGTGAGAGGCCCGCGTACCTCAAAAAAAAAAAGAAAATCTATATCATTATTTACTATAGAACATAAAACACAAGGTGTCATATATTTCCTCCCTCTTTGAACTAATACCAGCCAAGCCATGTACAATACAGCTAATCACTTAGAATTTGTTTCTTCAAGCATCCTATTCTTTCACTAGATTGTGGATAATCAGAATTGACAGTCTCATGGACTTTAAGGGAATTAAATGCAGTAAGCTAAAGCTTTGGTGCTTTGCAATGAATAGGCCACAGGCAGTGAGTGCAGAAAACTGGGAAGTTATTATGTATCTGTTTTGAGATAAACACTTTGCTGCTGCTGACAGTCTGTAACTTTTTATTATATTAAAAAAAAAAAAGTAAGCCCAATGGGTTGCCATGGAAATACTTATGATGTCACAGAGGATGATGACTTCTCATAATCTACAAGTAGCAAGAGCAGATGTGCTTGTAAGAAACAAAGATCTTGTTTTCATACAAATGTTCTTAAAATAAAACACAAAGGAAGAAAAATACCCAGAGCGCATAATGCAAAGGAAAAGAATTGCTTCTAAATAGAATGTTTTACAAAGTTTTCATAAAGCTTCAGCTGCTCCTCAAAGCACAACCAGCTTGAACATGGATAGCAGACGTGAAATTACAGTACTCACAAAATTAGTATTCAAGTTGCACAATCTCTCCTTTCAAAGCCTTCAAGCATACTTTATGCATGCACAATTACAGAAGCAGGTAATGAGGGAGATTCTGATTTTCCCCCTATTGTTGTTATTGTACTTAGCCAGATAATTCTTGATAAAAATTGCTTTGTTAAAAATAAAACTAAGCAATATTTATTAGTTCTATTGAAAAGATCTTCTGGCTCTTATTATAAGATACATTGAATAATTTTTCTAAGACACATTATTCTGTCTATGGAGATGGGTAGCAACATATCAACTTTTAGTAAAGAATCAAAACTCAGTAACAATAATCTGCAGGCTATAGTAATTTTTATAATTTTATTATTTCACATCACAATTAATTTCATTTCAATTATTAGAGATTTTTAAAAAGGATTTTCAAAGTTTATGGCTATGACCTCCTAAAATACATAGATAGGATAAATAATATATCAAATGAATGAGTTGTGTCAAAATATATTACACTGCTTTCATTATGTCACTTTGAATTTAATCCTATACCTTGGTAGGCATTGAGACCCTCCCAAGTTAATTCTTCAGATTCTCAAATCAGACTCCCACAGTGACCTCAAATATTTCTTAGAATTAATCAAAGTTTAAAAAATAAAAATGAATTAATTATGATAAAGTTCTCACTTCTTGCAATAAAAAAAACTCCCCATCCAACTTGCAACATGGATTTGCCAATAAAAATTTTAATTCTTATATAGCTAAATGACAGATATGAGCTGAGTGGAAAGGAGAAAAACTAACAATTTTGACAATTCCTAAAATATATTGCTCCTAAATAAATCTACTGTAAAACAATCTTTTAAATGAAAACATAAAAGATAAGACTAAGATACACTGAGCTACAAATCTGCATTACTATTAAGTGGTAGCATATACAGTAAATTTTACTTTCAGTTTAATGTCCAAAGTAACTTTTTATTTTCATTAAAATGAAAATTAAATGTGTCAGTTTTATTGAGAGATAAAAATACTAGAACTACATAACATAAAAATAAATAAAAATTAAAGATTAAAAATTGAAAGTTCACCATGTTCTCTAGCCTGAGTTAAAAGAAATTGAGAATAAGTAACAGGTGTTTCTGAAAGCTAGACTTTAATCCTAGTTTTAGTTCTGTGGTCATAGTGAAGTCATGCACTATTTTAAGCCATAAGTTCACTTTTTAAAAAGTATATAATATGAATACAGGACTCTAAATCAACACCAATGTTTGAGGTGTACAGTGTTAACTGAAATACTGTGATAATATAACCCCTAAAAAAGAGGACTAGTGAGAACTGAAATAATATGATCATATAACTTCTAAAAAAGAGGACTAAAAACACTTAAGAGGCTTTTTATAAACTCTGCAAAGATTTAGGAGAAACCAAAGAGATGTTTATGTAATAACTGCAAAAGGCAATAATAGCTTGGCTGATTTAGCCAAAGTTCAAAGGCCTAAATTTTTAAAAAGGCATAGATATTTGAAAATAGAAAAAGAAAAAGGAAGCTGCATTAAAAGTGCTTTTTAATGAACAAATGACTGGGAAGCATTGGAGTATTGTATACTACTTTTTTGATGAAGGATTCCATCTCAATGATAATTTTTTTTAACAAAGATAGTAGCAAATCTGTGTAAATCACGGTATTAAGAAGTAAGGATGTTAGAAAAAAATGACCCAGTCTTTCTCTAAAATTGCTCTAATATAGTAAGGGAGATAGGATACTCATGCATGAAAAAATATATTTTATTATGAGTTAAATGATAACATTATTGATGTCAATAGTGGAGTGTAGATGCTAAGTAAGTTAACCTAAGTGAAATTACAAAGCATGTATTTTTAATGTATGTAATGTATTATCTATGGTAACATAGATCAGGGGCACAAATAAAAAACTTGATTTAATGATTCAGTATAACTAAAGTGGCTTATGAATAAGGTGCGATTGAATTCATTGTCTTCTCATATACAAAATTTTTTGTCTATAGAGTTTTCTGTAACTTTGATTTCATTAAAAATGCTTAAGTCAAAATTTTTCATTTGAAAGACCCCCCAACAAGGGAAAACGAACAAAAACTGGACAGTTTTTAGTCTTTGCAAGAGATAATTTGCAAATTGTAAACTTGTCATCCCTGACATGAGTATGGGTGAGTTTAGCTGCTTGTTGCTAGGTGAGGTTTTTCTACGCAATGACACAGATGCTCTAATTTTCAGTTGACTGAGGTCTGCACAAAAAAATCTGAACCAGACATATTTTATTAGGAGGATGATGTTTTGAAGAAGAAGCATGAGATATGGGTATTCTGACCCATGTGGCGTAGAATATGTTTATTTTTCTGATTTTCTTAAAAAAAATTGAAAGATAAAAATATTGGGAAGGAAATCAATAGAAACATAAGGTATAAAGCAATGGTCGGCTTTCATATCGCTACAATAATTAACTGCACTAACTGCAATCACACTGATTTAAGAAGGTCCTTTGCAAAACTGCCATTCGGAATATTTGCTTGCTTAATTAAGTAAAGAAACACGATATAACCCTTACCGGTAGCAGAGCCAGTCTCAGCCTTGATTTGATCATTTATAAATATTACCTCATTTAATCCTTATTTAAAAAAAACAAAACAAAACAAGAGTTAAGTTATATTATTACTATCCACTTTTAACAGATGAGGAAAGAGATTAAGAAACATGTCCAACTGTTAAGTAACACAATAAGGGACAGAGTTGGGATTTGACCCTAGGCCTTCTTGATCATTGTACCACCAATGGCACTTTTGTCGGCATCAGCTGGGTCAAATTCATTTTGGGGCTCTGAGCTGGGAAATTCTGTGTGTTTGGGCTGATAATCTCACAGCTTCCTAGATAATTAGGGCTATGTAACCTATAGTGTGTTTCCTCTTTTGCCTGATTACCATGAATTCAGAAGTAAGCTTTGTGTTCAATTGCAGCATTTTGGAACCAGCATATCTTGATACTTTTTCTTTCCCCTTTGATTTCTTTTATGTTATATATAGGTTTTCATCTTATTGTTCTCTCGATTTACTTTGAGTTCAAATTCTTTTAGGAAGTATTGGGGGATCAATCAATAATCTACTTCTAACAGTAACCAGAAATCAGTCTTGAACAGAACTGCTTTCCAACTGATAAAACAAAAAACTATAGAAGACCAGCGGTGGCTACTACGAATCTTTTAAGATAAGGTGTGGCTAAACTAAACTAAAATTTCACCTGAAACCAGTCACCTTAACTGCTTTTAGTATTTAATGAGAAAAGCACACAGATTTAGTTAATTTTGGCCTTTTCAAAGCATTCATTCTTTCAGTAGCACTAGAAGCAGCTTTGGTTACTCTATTCCACTCTATTTCATTTTTTAAAAATTGGTGGTTATAACACTCTAAATATACGGCCCACTAATAGGTTACAACCTGACATCTGAAAGACACTGTTATAGGAAATATTTTTCAACCTGCTACAACACTTCCACTACTCTGATATTCCTCTAGAATGGAGTGGGAAGCTAAGGGGGTGGGGTGGGTACAGCTTAGAGTTTTCTTACACAATGAAAAGACGTAACTAAATAGGAATATATTAAATGTGAGGATTGCTTAGAAACAGAAAAAAGTTTGTGAGTCACAGTTTTAGACAGTGAGACTGATTTCTTAACATGAGGTAATTCTGAAAAACTGTGCATAGACTTTTAAATAAATGATTCATATTTTAAATCAATGCTGTAAGCTTTCTACTTTAAGGATTCCTATGGAGAGTCTATTTGTAAATTGGAATGAATATTTTTAGAAAGTGAAAAATAACCACTCATTTTAACTTACGTATTTATTTATCATGACCACTAAAGAATGTCTACAGCTCAGGGAAGTAGCTTTATCTATATTTCCATAAGCTACATTGACAATCTTTATGCATCAGTTGTATTACCATATATTACTTGTAGACTTAAATGCAAACGACCTCATTGACTTAAAGGTCTCCAATGAAGATGCTGTTATGGGGATTTCTGTGTTTAGTGAAAGTGGGACCATTTCCTTTGTTTTAAAAAAAGAATCTTCAATTCTATTTTGGTTACACCTTACATTGGTCTTTGAAGGTGCATTTTAGCCTAGAGACACCAGAATATTTTGCTTTTAGCAAGGTTGTTAATTTCTATTTGCTTTTTGGTATTGTCATCTGACTTAAGTTCTCTAATTCTTTCACCATCAGCTCTCAGTGTATAATGCTTGGCAAAATCTAGTGACTTTGATGAATAAACCAGGCTTCATATGTTCCAGAGACCTTAAGCTGCCTTGTTTTCTTACCCTGATTTTGAAGGAAGTAATGGAGTTCAGTTGGCAGAGAGAAAGCTGAATCTGTCAAAGTTCAGAGGAAAGAATGCTCAAAATGTAAGTGCAAGGGGAAGCAATTGTCAGGAGCTATCATCCCAATTAAGAGCCATCTTATGGCAATAATCTGTAGGAAACTTGCACAATGTTAAATGTTTGTAAAGGCCTGTTACTCCAATCTTTCATCTGTAATACAATAACTGCTACAATCTCTGGCCACAAAGTAAAGATATAAATAATAACAGGCATATTTAACTTCTGAAGGCCTGATTGTCCATGTGACTCCTGATTAAAGGAGTCAGAAAGTTGATGAGAAAATTTAAATGGAGATGAGAGCTCCCGTGATCAACTCCTCTTTTGTATTCTCAGTTCAAATACTACTTGGTATCTCCTGTCCTCTGATTCAATATCCCACTGCCCCATCCCCTCCCAAACTTTTCTTATTATGGCCCTTGGAACTCTTCTCTCAAGCAAAACAAAACAAAAAACAAACAAATAAGCAAATCCATACTATATTTTCTCACTTATTTAAAAATAATTTATTTTCTAAATGAAGGAGCTTTTCCTTGGGGCCACTACTCCTCTTTAAGGCAGGGTGAACATGTTACTTAACATAGAAACCAGGACACTTTCAAAAGAGTAAAAGATGGCACTATTAATAATTGTGTCAGGACCACAGGTGTAAATTAGGGTTGTTATTGGCAAACCAGATGATATGGTCACCCTAACCATAGTCCTCTCAAGTGAAGGCCACTCATTTTCCTATTATCTACCTAGGTCAGGATTAGAAAATGGGGTCAGCATCCTGCATACAATCCAAAGCCATTTTTAAAGAATATTTATACTTCTGTATGAAACTGCATTTCCTCTGATGCTCCTTCTTTCCTGCTACCTCTTCACTGCCTTTCCTTCTTGTTGTTATTCATCAGCCACCTCTCAGTGACTCAGTCTTCAAAGGCTTCAGCACCTAGTTCAGAATCTTGCTCTATTCTCCCCAAACCCAAGATAATCTCCTGATTATCCTATCACTTTTCTGATAATCCAACCCCTAAAGGCCAGGACTTCTCAACCTCCAGTCTGGATCCTGGTATCTTGTTCTCCATCAGAGATATCAAATTTCTCTTCACAGTCTTCTGTACTTATATATGTCTCACTCAGTATTCCCTCTTATACAAGTTATTCAACCCCACTGGAATCCTAGGTCCGTGTATCATTCTACTTTGCCCTATTGGTCAGTACCCAATCTATTAGTATCCTTCTTTGTATAGCTTACTCAGTCATTCATTGCTTCAATCTATTTCTTTTAATTAAATTCAACTTCTTTGATCCAGTGTCTTCCAGCTCCCTACTTGGTGAAATTTCTACACTGGATACGCCTGTGGTTCATTTTGTTTCCATATTCTACCTGGGCTGTGAGCCCAGCTATAGTTACAGCATGGAGCATATTGCTGGCTTATTTGTGGTCACCAGCCTCAACTGGTTCCTCTATTCTGCCCATCAATTTTCCATACTTTTTAGTTAGCCTCTCCCATATCCTTCATAGCAACTATTTCAAGCTTATTCACTCTTTTTAAACTTTGAATCCAGTCACTTTTTCTTTCACTCTCAGTAAATAGCATTGATATCTTTTTCAAACCCTCCCCAACTTCCCATCATGTCAACTAACCAACTTACTTACACCTGCATCCATCCTTTCTTGCTTCTTTTAAGTAAAAGGGGTTATCTCTTTCCTCTCTGGAGCTAATTATTTCACTTGTGCTCTAGATATTTTTTTCCTATCCCCTCAGGGACCTCACTTCTCCAGTTTGCTTCTATCTTCAGTCTCTAAATTGCTATTGACAGTTTCTCATCTGCATTGAGGAATGCCTAAGTCTTACATAAAGAACAAAACAAAACAAAACAAAACTTCCCTCATCTCCGCATTCTCCTCCAGCTACTAGCCTCTGCCTTTCCTTTTATAGCCAAACCCATGGACATTTTTGCTCCATACTCACAGCCTCTCCTCCCTCACTTCTTATTCTCTCAGTGCTCATCTGTTTTTTATTGTCATCACTACAGGCAACATTTGTTGTGGTTAATTTCATTCTCTCTCTTTCTTAGGTCTCCTGGTTTCCCTCTCAGATCTCTGAATGGTTCCATTTAGACAGCTTATCTCAAAAATGCTGCTGTCCCTCATGAATCTCCATAAGCAAGTTGGCCTGTTTGAGGCTAAATATCCACTGAAGTCCTAAAGTAGGCAAAAGGGTGAGTCCATAATATTCTGAAGGGTCAGGAGAGAAGTCTGGTTAGAGGATAAGGGTCATGAGCACAATAACAAGACCTTAGGGAGCTTCACTCTTCAGGGTCTGGCCTTTAGCCATGTGGGAATGCAGAAATTCAAATTCATAGGTGCACTATTGTTCTTAGAAAGAATAACTGAAAATGTCTAAACTCATAAGACATGGCTATACAAATCCCAAAAACATCATTTATTTGTAAACAAAAACATAATTGCCAAGTCTATTCCTTCCCCACACAAAAAACGACATGGAGATTGAAAATATTACAAAGTTGCCAATGTTGGGTTTGGAATTGATCAAGGGTTCTGTGTTTGCTAATATGCCTAATGGTACCAGGTCTCAGAGCCTGCAGTGTTCACCTCCACATCAGGAATGATCTCTGAAGGCAATATTCCCAAAGACTTGAGAGTAGGGTACCCCTCTCTAATTCATATTACATTGTGAAGAAAGAATATTCCTGTTTAAATATTTAACTAGTTTTCTGTTAAGCATTCATTCTCTAAAATAAATATTAGGAAATGTTAAATTATTTTTAAGAATATATTATGAATATACCAGACCCCTTGTTCATCTCATTTGTTGGCTATTCCATAATGTTTGGGGAAGCTCTTCTGGATTAGAGCAGGTTATTCAAAATGCCCTAAAGCAAATTTCCCCTAATAAAAGTATTCTTTCTTTTTTTTTTTTTGGAAAAAAAAAACCCTGCTATTGAGAGAACAAATATGCAACTTCTACACCTATTAGCAAACTGGGATGAAAAAACTAATTAAAATAATATAGTTTTATTCATCTACTCCAATAATCACTGTATTTGTAAATTAAAACTGAGATAAAAATTCTAATCTCACAGGCTTCACTTAATGAGTCCTAGCAAAATGTCCAAACTGACCTTTCCTATAAACTGAGAGCTGCTCTCTGCTAAAATAAAACCTGTTTCTTGAAATTCAAAATGTCATTTAAGAATACCATAACTATTGAAAATCACAATGTTCACAACAGAAAGTCAGTCATTCATTCTTTGCACATATAGGTGAAGTACAAAAGTCTACGAAAGGGAGGAGTTTGACGCTTATGTTTCTTAGAGCAATATATCAGAAATGGTCCCCTTTGAAACAAAATGTGCAAATATGCTTGGTGATCCAGAATTTAAAGTTCTTGTCTATATCTCTTTACTTAATTCTTTAGAGGGCAGTTATCTTTTAATTCACCTTCAGTGGTTCTCTTGTCATTCGCTTGTTCAGAAGGGCTCAAGGTAGGTATAGATGAATATCTGATGTTAAAGTATTAGATGTCCAACAGGTCGAGTTTCACACACAAATAGGCACTGGGTTTGGTAGACTCCTATGCTGATACCACATTTGAATAACCTCCTAAGAACACTGTGGACATTCGGTTTTCCTTTCAAGTGTTTCAATATCAGACAGTATGTCACTAAAAGGGCTGGATTTAACTACAGCAACAGGCTTGTATGATTGATAAACATATTTGGTTATTAAGGAGACAGTATAGCTTAGTGGTAATTACCATAGGGTTTCTACAACTTAAAACACATCTTTAAATCCAGCTCTGACATTGTGGGACTCTGGACTAGATAATAATGTCTCCAACCTTCAATTTCTTCATGTGAAAGATGGGGCTAATATTACCTCTCTTTAAAAATGACTGCGGGTTATGATGCCTGACATAAAATAAATGTGTATAGTGATGATAATAACAGTACATACGGCTTTCCTAATCCCACCGATATCTCAACTTTGTTGAAGTTAGTTGTATCATCAATCTAAAGTGCCACATTACATTACACAGCATTCTTTTTATTAGGACCTAAAAGAATTGTATTGCTATTGAATAACTGCTCAGTTTTTATCTTATGGGTGCCGTGGAGAATGTACCTGAGTAGGGTTTACTTGTTTGCTTTGTTTTGTTTTGTTTTGGTTTTGGGTTGGCTGCTAGAAAGCTACAAATTTTGTGGCCTGACTTAAAGAAATGTTTAGGGGGGAATCATGATATGTAGTTTTAGTACTATTCTCATTTCATGTTTTCATTTATGTTTTGCTTTCTTCTTGCACCTTTAAATTTAATTTAATACCATATATGTAAATGTAATTTAATACTATATATAATAATTATATAAATGTAAATATATATCCTTATAAGGTAACTTAAACCAGTCTAGAACAAGGTAGAATATAAATAAAAACATTTATAATAAAAAAATTAAAGTGCTGTAGATTATGCATGAGGATTTGCTTCTCAAAAAGAGTACACTTGAAAGACACAGTCTTCCAATGAAGCAGTTTCTGGAATATGGTTTATAGGACTTTTGATGATATCCTTAGTCTACTAAGTGGGACTTCCCTTGGTGTCCAGTACTTCTCCATGATGTCAAGTTTTCAGTACCTTTATGAAGCTTGAACATAGCTGCTGGGGGAGAGACACTGTTGGTGTTATTCTCATCTTCATATATCATATCTTGGGACAGCTCAGAATGCCAAACTAACCTCTATTTTAAGCTAACCTTTCTTTAAATCACAAGTCATGAAAATTAGGAGAGTTGACCTTTGATTTGACTACCTGTAAATGACCTTTCTTTGATTCATTTCCCTCCTTCCACACCTCATGCCCTCTTTCAGAGTCATCAAGCAGGAAAGGGCTCCCCATTTCTATCCCTGTATGGCTTTTAATTCCCTACGTTGCCACCATCTGGCTATAAAAAAGAGGAAAGTTGAATCCCTGGATTCTTTCCTTTGCTTTCTGTTGTTAATGAGTTCTATTTTCTTCAGTCTACATAGGATTGTTTAAATATGTGATTAGACTTTGCTGGACTGTGAAAGAATTTTGGTTTACAAAGAGTTGAGGCTTCTCACAAACACTGGGCATGTAATTCCATGAGCTTTTCACAGGTTAAAAAAAAATCAGGATCACATGCCTGTTGGCACTGGTTTGACTACCAAATACTTCTCTTGAGATGCAACCTGCCATCACTCTGCTTTAGACTATGGATATCTCCAGCAGAATCCAACCATCAGTGTTATAGATCTTTAAGCTAGTTGGCCCTATGTTCACCTCCCAGTTCCAAAGTCAAATGATCACTTTTGATTTTCCTTCTACTCCCAGAGAGTGTTTATTATTCTGTACCTAAACTAATGCTCACCAGTTAACGTGTTCTCCTTTTACTGTTATCCTCTATTTGTGAGCTGTGTCTTCAAAAATTTGAATCTTTTTTTTTTCTTGTACTAACACTTTCCAATAACCTCATTATACTTTTTGTGTTTGATGATTTCAGGATTTCCTAGAAGAATCTTCTTCCCCATGCCTTTTAGAGTTGTTTTTCGAGCATCATCTATCTGCACTTGACCCAACTCAAAGTTCCTTCATTTTTGCACTAACAGCACTCATTTCCTCAAATGCTGAACACATCTGCATTTTAAAGCAACTATGAAAGATTTCAATGACATCTTTAAAAATATGTGCTTTCATTTTTTTTCCAGAAATCTCTCCAGTCCTCACCCCTTCAGTCTAACTCCCACAACTTATAATTCTCATTTGGGATAGAGATAGCTTGTCATCTGCTCTATATCAAAATGTGCTTTCTAGAAGAAATGTGATATTATTCTTTCAAAGTGTGAATTTAAGTCATAATGTTACCTTTTCTAGGGACATGGGTATTTGCACAAGAGCCTTATATAATTGCAAAGTGACACTCTTAAGAACTGTTAAAAGAAACTATTGTTCAAGGTGGATGGAATGAGAAGACCCCTACCACGTGGGACTCGAATGCCAGCTGGACAGACCCCAGACTATCAATGTAGTCACGGAGGCATAGTTAGGAGGTATTAATACACCTTACTTATGAAATGGATGGGGTATCTTAGAACACTGTTTTTGAAACTATGGTTCCATTTATGACTTCCTTGCTTCTTCATAGTGCCAATCTAGGTCGCCAGGAGAAAGTGAGACCATTGTTCCATATCCTGCTTCAAAAGAGGACACCACTTCAAAGGGAACACCACCACCTGACAAAAATAACACAAGTAATCAGTTTTAAAACACTGTGCCTATGTGTGCTTGGTAAACTTAACTTTTTCAGGGATTCAAATTATTTTAGGGCACCTGCTCTGGTTGACTATGTTCTATATCTAGCACAATAAAGCCATCTAAATAATAAGTACATAATCAGTTTCCAAAAATTTCTTCTTTGATATTAGGAAAGTACTGCAATGTTACAAACTGTCCCTTCCTACCCTCTGCTAAAAACAAAACCCAAACTTAAAAACATAAAATTAATTGCTTGAATAAAAAAAAAGGAACTTTTATTCAAATTCTTTTAAAGGGTACTAGGGCTTTTAAATCTAAAACAGATAAAGTATCCGAAGATAACAAGACTAATACCTTATATCTTTTAGCTACACTGCCTTTTAAAAATGTTCTTTTGCTAATTGCACTTAGTAGTTATAGAATTAAATCTGTTGCATTCTTTGATAGTCTGGTTCATGAACTATCAGGTATTAACATGAAATAATCTGTTTATGAAACAGAGGGGTCACATAAGTGTATTTTACTCAAAATTATTTTACCCACTTTTACTATTCATACTTATAAAACTTTATATTATCTACCAAGGCATTCATGTTCTTCACGTGGATCATAAGACAGACTTGACCTGTTAAGGTTATTTGTAACATGACTTATGAGCCAAGATTTGACCAAATTCTTTACGGAATTAGAGTGTATCTTGGATGTCCTATACTTTTTGGCCCTGGAAAATAGTTTTGACACATGGAAGCTAGGTGAGTATGGGACTTGCTCCATATTCCTCCATTCAGTAAAATGTTTACTGAGTACCAACTCCTGCCAAATACTGTGCCAGTTCTGAGAAAACAACAGTTAGCAGGACAGACATAATCTCTGTCCTTAAAAAAGATGACATTCTAGTGAGGGAGACAGATTTTCTTTTAAAAACTCAACAAATGAATAACATATTTACACACTGCATAATGAAGGAAATGTGCAAGTGCTAGGGTAGGGGTTGGTGCTGGGAAGGAACGGTTTCTGTAGGATGGGACAGAAAGGGGGAGGAAGAACCAGTGATATGACAAATGGTGGGGGTGGGGTACGTTTTCTCCCTGCCTCCTCACCCAGCCCCCAAAGTGAAAATTTAACTCTCCAACTGCATATAGTAGCCAAAGGATATGCTACTGCACTTGCTGGGGATATATTTTTTTATGCATAGTATAACTATAAAAGTGTGGACAGTTATGGCAAAGGCTGGAAGTACAGATATGCTCTGACCACTATAAAAATACTGTTGAGAAAAACTGTTAGCAAAGTGAATTTCTACAGTTTATACAAAGGTTCCTTCCCAAAAGTGGAATTGTGAGTTTCAGAGCCAGGATTATTTGACCACAGAGGATGAAACAGAACCCCCAGTCTTTGTATGTAAACATAATCTTGACTTCTTTGGAGTAAACTGGATATACCATGATCTGCAAATTAGAAAGGAACATAGGATGTTAAGAAGAGGGAAAAGTTTCCCCAAATGGTCTAATTCTCACAAGTAGTCATGAGATCTTTGCCATTCTAAAATCTGGGCACCATTGCTCCCTGCCCAAGTCCCCCATTTTGGGGGAGACAGGGCCACCAAATGTCAAGTGTCTGAACACTTAGCCACTAGAGGGAGAGAGTGTACCTTTGGTGATTAGGGAGCCAATGAAAGTAACTCATGAAAAGGATAGGCTTTCAAGGGAGCTAAATTAAGCTCTAATCAGCTAGGGGCAAAGACTATCAGCTGTGCTAGCTTTAGGGAACTTGATGATTCCTTAAGACTTCACAATGGATCCACTTCTACTAAAGAATTAAATTGCTTAAACTATCCAGATACTTCATCTTAATTTTGTATATGTTTTAATTCATCTTTTCTAAGAGCCTCCATAACTTTGCAGATACTTAAACACTTTGGCTTACTTTTTAGGGGGGATTTGCAGCAATTTAGAGAAGTTATGTTACCCTTTGTATATTGGGAAATTATATATTATGAACATTCCAATTTTCTATAGTAATTTAAGATTAAAATCTTTGCTATCTATTGGGATGATTAGAATGATTTGTGGAGTTCTATGTTTGGTTTTTCCCAAATATGACTTTAGGAAAATTACTTTTATTTGGATAATTGACAGGTTAAAAAACAACCCCTGCTTTACTAACGTGTAACTCACAGGTGTTCTTAAAATCGTCATAAAATTGTTGCTAGCCTGAGCCCAAATGATTTGCTCTCCAATGAAAGTTGGTTAATCTTGTTTGCAGCACGGCACCAACTATCATTTTCCATAATTTAAAAAACAAACCTATTGGTACAACTGTTGTTTAATAAATCCAACATAGGAAGTAAACCTTTAAAAAGTAATTCATTAAAAAATTTAAATACAGGATTATACAAGTCACATGATGTTCATGATTTAGTGTCTATTAGTGTGAATAAATTCCTTCCCAGTCCTGAAATCTAAAGACATTATCCAAAATTTCCCAGATATACAGAGTGATGCTTAAGATATAGGTGATGATTTTATTGTCAACGTATCATTTCTCCTTCCTCAGCAGAAAAAAACCTCAGCAACTATTTCTGGGATTCTTGAAAGGAGTACAGTGACTGCTCCTACTCTTTCAGCATTGATTTTCTTCACAATCTGTGATATGGTTTCTCAGAAATGCTGTTTGGCAGTCCTGATAATTTCATGTGTTTTCAAACTTAAGCCACCCAGACTACACAGTGCAGTATTTTCAGCTCCTTTCATTTTCCTTTTCCCTTTAATTATAGAAGTCTCTATTCCCTCTTTTTGCAAATGTGGTCAAGAAAGATGCTAAATGCGACTGTTTGTAGAAAGAACGTGCATTTGTTTTTCTCATGACGATCCACATAAGTTTTTCCCAAATACAAAAGCTGTGCTGTAACTAACTGATGATATTGATGGACAACACTTTACTCCTAATAATTTTTTGCACTCTCCCCCGTTCCTTTGACTTTGGTGGATGTGCCACGTGCCCGGTGGAGATAAAACAAGTAGACACTCTAATTTTAAACTTGCACTGTAAAGCACTTTCAAAATAGTAATAGTTGAGCTTCATTTCAGACCTGACTTTCCTTCTCAATCCATTCCCCAGGACCCCTCTCTGCTTATTCGTCTCCTGGTCTATCGGGGGCCGTTTTCTGAAATCGCAAAGCACAGTTTATTGCGAAGCTGAGTGGGTAGGTCCACGCGCACACCCAGACTCCGGGCAGGACGCAGATCCCAAAGCTCCGCGTCGCGCGCCTGGATCGCGGTCCCGCTCCCTTCGTCCGGCCTCACCACAAATCCCAGTTTGAAAGAAAACTTCTCGAGGCCGAAATGAACCTCCCCTCGCCGTTGCAATTCTTCCTTCCGAGCCGACAGAAAACGTGAGATTTACTACGACTCGCGGGGACTGGATGGGGGCTGCCGGAGCACTCTCGGAAGCGGGTTACCTGGTCCCCCCCCCTTTGGGGGCGGGGTCCGCCGTCTGGGGGCACCGGGTCAGGGGCGGCGCGGGTGGGCGGGAGGGAGGGCGCGCGTCGCGGAGCCGCCGGGGCAGCACTTGTCCTGTAATCGATTGCCGAGCGCGCCGAGCGGCGCAGCGCGCAGACACGCGCACACGCGCCCTCGCCAGCCCGCGCGCGCGCACACACACACACACACACACACACGCACACACGCACAGGAGCCCAGGGTCCGCACACGCGCGCGCGCGCACGCACGTCCTCCCGCCCGTGCCCCGGGCCCCGCCGCCCGCCATCCGCCGCCGCCGCCAGCCGGCCCTCCGCCCGCGGGCGTCTGCGCGAGCCCGGCCGGCGGGGGAGATGTGCTCGGGCTCCGGCGGATCGGTTTCTCGGGGTTTGACCAGCTGTCCCGGGCTAACCCTGCTCCTCGCTGAAGATGGAGGAAGTAAAAACAGGATTACCCTTAGCTACAGATCCACTGCCTTAGTTTCCACCACCAACTGCAGTGCACAAACACACGTTAGGCACAGGAAAGAAAGAAAGAGAGAGGACACACTAACAGTAAACACAAACAAAAGGGTGATGGGAATATTTTACTGCATGCACTGCTGAGGTAAATCTCCGCTTGCCTTTTGCGTGGTGAAGAACAGCTCTTGTTTTGTCTTCTGATTCATAGGTTATATATAAATATGTGTATCTGATTTGCAAAGGGGGGGAGTGTTTTCAAAGTTAAGTGTAATTATATAGTATCTCGTTTTGCACTGTTATGTGATCAAATGACTTGTTGCTATTAACCAGTAATAATAATAATACTATAGATATTTTTCTCTGGGAGGGATGGATTGTGGTTATGATTAGGGTAATGATTTCTGTAAAGGACGCTCAGGGAATCGGGTTGAAGATGATGTCTTCTGCCTTAATTTATCGTCCCCTCCTTGTAATCTGTTTCTGGGATGTTAATCGATTAATCAGTTCTCATCTCTATAGCTGTCATGGATTTGGACTTGTTTTGCTTTGTTTAACTTGAATTCCAAGAAAGGTTGGGTAGCCTGGAATAAATTACAGCTGTCCAGATAGAAGGTAATATCCAGATCCTGTTGGAATTAAACAACAACAACCTGGTATGACATGTAAAAAGGCAGCCGTTAAATCACTTTGACAGGTTCTGGTATGGGCAAAAGAGATGGAATTAAGATTTAATTTATTATTATCATTTTTTTTGCCAAGGGCGAAAAGCAGTCCTGTGAAGTTGGCCTAGGTTCTTTGCTGGGTTCTCCCTGACTGTCCCTCCCCTCTCAACACCCCTCCACCCCCCCCACCCCCCGCCTTTTCTTTCAGTTTTCTTGTCTTAGCTTTTGGTCGATTCTTAAGGAACCGGTGGATCAAGTTTTTTCTCTTCTTGTTAATCGCATTGCTGTAGCACTGACTGACCTCTCTCTCTCTCTTTTTTTTTCCTCTTTCCTGAAAGTACGTGGTGCCATTCCTGAGTGACTTTTCCTACTAGACCATCCCAAAGGGACGAGGGGGAGGGGTAGAAGGAGGAGGAGAAGGGGGGTGTTCCTTCTCTCTCATTTCTTGGTTTTGTTTATCAGCCGATCTGTTTGCTGGATTTGGGCTCGGAATGACCCACCTGTAAAGTGCTTTTCCTTCCTCCTTGCCTTGAACTCTGCAGGGGGCTTGGCTTGGAAGGGGCAAGGGAGGGAAAGAGAAGGGGGAAACACAAAAAACTTCTTTCTTTCTCTCTCCGTTTATCTTCAGCCCGACATTGTCACCTCCTCTTTGAGGGGTTAGAAGAAGCTGAGATCTCCCGACAGAGCTGGAAATGGTGATGAATCTTTTTTAATCAAAGGACAATTTCTTTTGTATGTACATTTCGTTTCTCTTTCTCCTTTTCTTTCTTTCCTTCTCTGAGGGTTAATAACCATTTCATTGATGGGGCAGACTTCTTTCGCTTCTCCCTGACGTTTCTTTCTTAATATGTGTGTGTTAAATGTGTACATTTTTAAAGAGATAAACTCATTTGTAAAATATCCGAAGAAATTGCTCCCCTTTAAACTTTACGGATGCCTTTCTTTAAAGCCTTATGTAATCATAATTTGAAAGAATTTGATAACAGTACAGCAGGTTGAAATTTAAGTGTTATGTAGTGACTGAGTTGGGAATTTGATCTGATTATTCCATAAAGGAAGAAAGAAAAGTTTTTTTGGGGGGGTAGGGAGGGTGGTGGTGAAGAAGGGGAGGGGAGGGAGAAGGGAAGTGGTTTTGGAGACAAGAAGTGAAGCTGCCTGTTTTCCAGTAAGTAATGGAGAAATTCCAGGAGCCAGGGCTAAATATACTTGGCGATCAATACAGAAATGGCTCATTGTGAATAATTTAGCTGCTGGTGCAGTGAGAGTTTTGAAACTAAAGGCAAAAAGGACTAGGGCCAAAGGAAAAAAAAATAAGTAAAAATCTTCTCAGGACATGTCAATTCTTTAAACTTTTTTCTTCAAAGAATACAGTTAGCTTATCGATCTTTTCGTTATGTGAAATCAAAGCTAGGGGGTGTCATCTCATACAATTTACTTTTGTTTCTGAGAATTAAGTTCTTGTTTTGTGTCATTGGTGCACAAAAATAATTCCCCAAACTTTGAAAAAGTGATCCCCTTCCCCTCTTCAAAAAGTGTATGAATTTTTCAAAATTGGAGTGTATTAAGTAGGCTCGGCATGGTATCCAACCATGGTCTGGCAGGAAATTAAGGTTACATTGAACAGGTGCTCACACAGAACTTGGGGTTGGCTAAAATGTCAATACAAGCCTGGCAGTTGGGTAACTGCTGCAGAAACCTTCGAGACATACTTGGGCATGAAGTTTTTTTGTTTTGTTTTGTATTCTGTTTGTTTGTCCTCCCCCCTCCCTATTAGAACATGATGAACCAACTTGCAACAATTGTGAATAGAGCTATCTGTATACTCGGGAAGTCCTCAAACTGCAGCTTGATTGTAGGAAGTAGTGAATGGTAAAATACTTCAATCCCAGTTAAAGCTGGCACTTTGGAGGTGTACCCCCTTCCTATTTTTTTCTCTAAACCGAGTAAATTCTGATTAAAAGAGTCATTCATTTCTTGCTGCAGCCCATCTCATAGCACACTTATCTTTCCTATCCTATCTCCAGCAGGAATCAGATCATTTGCAGAAAGAGTTCAGTGACTTGCAAATGAGCACATACAGTACACTGTAGTATGTTTCTTGGGCACAGGTTGCAGCAGCAGCAACATGGGCTAACTGCTTGGAGCTTCAAATAAGTTAAGCATTTAATGGCAGATACTGAAAGGAATCATTGTGTTAAGGGTATAATCTTTTGTATTGCAGCACTGCACTTTGACTATGGAAACAGAGGCTATTGATGGCTATATAACGTGTAAGTATTCATTTTCATTAATCTGTTATTGGTAATAAAATTATGTTTGCTACCTGTATTGTAATTTCTGAATTGGAAGTTTTTGTCAAGAACTGTAAACTCTTACCTCCTATCTGTTCACAATTTCACCTTGTAAATGAGTTTGAGAAAATAGCACTGAAGTGAAATAAGAAGGAACTATAGATATATACCTGCTATATTAAGAATAGTAGCTTAACAGATCAACAATTTACTACTTTATTTTTTTTTCATTTACTTTAAGTCTAGAATAGGTCGGGTTACATATATGTCTACTAATATGGCATGTACTAAATACTTAGTACTCTGTAACCTATTTTTCAGACACATAATGTGAAAGAGAATTAGCTCACTCAAGTTGACTTTTTTTTTTTTAGCAAACTCTCCTTTCACACATCTAACTCTCTGATAGCCAGCATTTTGGAAATGCTCATTAAAAATACTGTGTGCTTAAGGATTAAATTAGATGTTAAAAGAAAACAGTTTTTTCAACTAGAAGATACTTTAGAAATCAACTACTCCAGTCTCCATTATTTTACAGTTTAGATGAATGTGATAATGAAATTTTGTAATTTTTTAATCGTGGGCTGGTTGTTGCTTTTCGTCACTTCGTTCATTTATTATGTATTTCTAAATAACATTTCCTTATAGTTTCTTTTTAAGGGAAAAATGTATTTCATTAAAATCATATATGCATACCCCTGCATATATGATTACAAAGTTGGTAATTAGATTTTAGATGACAATGAACAGAGACCAAAAGATTTTATTTTGTGAAAACAGGTGACAATGAGCTTTCACCTGAAAGGGAACACTCCAGTATGGCAATTGACCTCACCTCAAGCACACCCAATGGACAGCATGCCTCACCAAGTCACATGACAAGCAGTAAGTCTTCATTTTATGATTTTTTTTTTTCCTATTTCTCTAGCGATAGACTTGAATTTGTTAGGTCTGTAGGGTCCTCTCACATTGTGGTGTAGCTGCTGCTATAGATTTTGTTAAAGAAAGAACAACACAGATTTATTCCTGTTCATTTTGGTATTGTAAAACATGAGCCTGCTTACTAGTCTGAACTATCCCAAGGTGGCATTTGGGAGCTGGTGCTTACCTGTATCAGGTAAGAAATGTTAGGCTTTTCTGGTTATTCTTTTGTCTTGCCAGGTTTATGACTAGTTTTGTTTTTGTTGCTGGGTAAAAAAGTATGGAAACACGTTATTTCCAAAGGACTCTTCGAAGTAAAAAAAAGAAAAAGAAATTATTTTCTATTACCTTGGCACAAAGCTAATCCATCAGTGGTAGAATTGCAGTGTTAGTTGCTTTTTTTTTTTTTTTTTTAAACGTGTGAAAGTTTTGTGTCCAAAGCATTGGAAGTGAAATGTAATTGAAAATTTGTGGAACTCATTTACATCCATTTCTCTGACAAAGTGAAAGCATTTTGCTTTAGACTGTCCAGAGAAGAATTGAGAAAATTTGGAAGGATGTTTTGAACTTGCAGGAATAGACAGTTTTGGCTACTGTTTTTGATAAAGGGTCATTCATTGATATACGAAACATTGTTTTTGTGTAATAGAAAAGCAACTTACATGCTGTCAGTGACAGAAGACAAAATACTTTATTAAGAATTTGGTTTATTTTCTCTTAATTATAATGTTTCATAAGTTATCAAGTGCAAATGCTCTGTTACTCCTACTTAAACTTAATTTGAAATCGTGTGTTTATACTTTTGATACGTGTTATATTCTTATACAGAAAGGCCATCTGATTTACATGTAAATATAATTTAATTTAAAAGCTTTCTATTTGGGTGACATGTGAAGGAAAAGCATTTTCTTTCCTTTTTAAATGAAGATTTAATAACTAAAGAAAACTGAATCATCGAGTGAATTATGAGCATATTCTTAATATGTTAATTCTGATTATCCTGAGAGAACAAATTTTCTTTCCACTTCCCTCTTACGGTTTCAAAACTTGATGTTATTGTGAAACTACTAGCTTCATAAGTAGTTAAGACTTCTGAATTATAAGCAAGAGTATATAGAATACTATTGAATACATTTTGCAATTTGTTAACTTTAAGTGGTTCTAGTTATTGACTTGAAATTTCGACTGAACTATGTGAACTTACTTTACTTATTTAAAAGTTTTCTTTATTTTTATTAATGGGAAGCACTTCCTAGGAAGATTTCATTCTAGAAGCAGTCATTGAAATTCCTTTATCATGTAGGAAGAAAATTAATAGTGATGGAATGTATATTAAATTATAGTGCTAATCTCTTGTAATGGATCTTGTAGGATTAATTTAATTTTTCTGCTAGTTGGCTATTGATTTGATAAAAGTTATACTACTATTGCAATGTAGGGAGTACAATTTTTACATTTTAACATTTAATGTTACTAGGTCCTTGGCAGGATAGATATTTTATTTTTCAGATAATTTTCATTTAATTTCCTAAAGAGTAAAGATAGATTGATATGCAATTTCTGTTAGCTTAATATTTAGCTATTGTCTTTAGAAACATTGAATATAAGGGGTACGTAATATTGGGTAATCAGACTTTGACTGTCATCCCCCAGCCACTGCTAGAATATCAGCTGGAAAATACTTGTTAATTGGTTAATTAGCTCCTCTATTTGTGAATTTGATTTTGGTTTTGCAAGTAGTCCTTTCTAAAAGGCAGTTCACTCATTTATTTTAAATAAACATTGCAGAGTATGGGCATGATCAGTTTGGACAAATAAGAACTGTGCTTTTGATATTTGAGTTTTTCTCACCCAACAGCAGTAAAGTTATGTTTGGTAAAGAGGGTTTGTTCTTGTTTCTTTTTTTTAACTTACTAGCCTGTGGCAATTCCATGTTAGTATAGTTTTTAGCTAAGCTGCATGTGTTTTCATGTTCTTTTCTAAAGAGTTGCAGGTTAAATATTTTGGCTTTCACTTCAGAGCTGTCTGTTGCATCCTTTACGTAGCCTCTATTTACAGTATCTAGGTTACCCACTTAGGTGTTAGATGGAGAAGATACCCATTTTTCCTCTCTGTTAGATCTAGGAGAATATCAGCATTTTAGATTGCCAAAGCAAATAGTGCTAGAGAGGGACTCTTGTCTGTTAATTAGAATAAAAGACCTACAATCGGTCACTCAGATGTTTTTCTATGACTTGGAATAATTTTTTGTGCGTGTGTGACTTGTCAAATCATTTGTGTCTGAGATTACTGGTTTTTCTAAATCCCTTTATATGCATTGCTGACTTTATTATATGAAAAGAACTTACTTATTTCCTGCATTTTTTAATATCTTCAAATAATATTTCTAAAGGGCTGTGACTTCCAAAAACAGAATTGCAGTTTTGGTTGAAAGTATTAGAGCTGAAAGTAAATGTGAAAACCTTTATGATAGAATAAGATAGGTTCCATAGCAGCAAGGAGGACAAGAGTATATGTGTAAAAGGTAAAAAAGTTATTTTAAAACAGTTTAGAAAAAAAATAAAAGGAATAAAGCCTTTGATTTTATGAAATAACTGACGTTCTAGCAGTAAAGTAACACTACCATGTGATAGCCCACTTATTTTGGCTTTAGGAAAGTGGTCAGTTTTATTCTAAGGTCATAGTCATTTGTTTAGGTTATTCGATGACTATTCTAAGATGAAGGGTGTCTGTATAACTCGCTGCCAGCTATTGTATAAAAAATAATGACAGCAGCTATCATTATTTGACAGTGCTAGAAGAGAGCATCGGTGACTTGGAGAGAACTAAAAATGTTACAGTGCCTGGCAGTCTTTGGTTTTAAAATTCAGCATGTAAGATAAAAAGAAGTAAGAGGTATTAGTGAACTTAACATTTTGTAATGACTACATCCTATATTTTCGAGTGGATTTCCTTAGAGAAATTTAGACCTTTTCTTCTAGAATAAGGATCTCTTTGATAAGAAGATGGGCACTGTTGCCCAAGATCATTAGTGTACATATTGAGTCTGCTGACAATCTTCGGTGTCAGGGATGACAGTATATGCCTTGATGGCTACTGGAAATACACAGTGTTAAGTGATTTTAAAAATAGAATCTGGAAGTTAAGAATCTGAGACAGACAACTCAGACAGAACAATACAAAAATAATCCATATTGTATTTCGGTCCATCAGATGAGACTTACTTTGTGATTCCTTATGTTTCTGGGTTAGCTCATTCCCAATTCTTGTATAGTTGCTTCAGTATCGGTTTCAAACTGTGCTATACCTGCTGCTGAGTATTTTGAAAGATTTTTAAGGTTCAAAAAATTGTCATTAATCTTATTTTTCTCATTATCATTTACTTTTATAATGCTAATAAGTAAATTTTCTTTGGAGAGAGCTAATGGTGTGAAAATACATTGTGACATAAATTTTGTTTCTATTACTTTAAAACCTTTACATGGATCAACTTTGCAGTCAATGCCATTTATCAGTCAGTTTGATGGCCAGGTGGCATGTATGGAATTGGAAGAAGTAGTAATTCTAGTTTTACAAGACTCTGACCAATAATCAGGTCAGGGAATCTAGTTTATTCTTTTTAGAGTGCTTCACATTCATTTTTTTTCTTAGCTAGTTTCCATTTTTAGAACCTAGTGAAGCATAAGTATAGTATGATTTCTATTTTTCTTGTGAGGAAATGGAGGTTTGAAGAAACCAGTTGGCCTCTTAGGTCCCTTAGCAGAAGGATAAAGTTGTCAGGATTGGGATGTAAAACTGATATTACCTTGTGGGTTAGTTAGATCACTTTATTGATAACTCTTGAAAATGTCATTATCTCAGGGTGCCCACCATGTCCAGTACTGACCCATGTTTTAGTGACAAAAACAGTATTACAGAAGTAGAATAGGGTTATTATGAGGGTGGAATGATAACAGATAATCTTGTTAGGCAGATGCTCTACTGCACTTTTAAAAATATAGCTTATGTTTTGGGACTCACCAGCTTTCTGAGTTGTCTTCTATATCTTAGTTTGGCAGTCACCCTT
Source organism: Monodon monoceros (assembly GCF_005190385.1). Taxonomy (NCBI): domain Eukaryota; kingdom Metazoa; phylum Chordata; class Mammalia; order Artiodactyla; family Monodontidae; genus Monodon; species Monodon monoceros. Next base: position 23,858,523 of record NW_021703772.1, read on the forward strand.
GGCTGGATTTCCATAGGACACACCCTAATATAACACCAGATGGACCTGATGTAAAAGCTTGCTCTGTTTTCAGTTGTAGTACTTAGTTTTGTATATATACCCAACATACCTTACATTTAGTTTTTACTTGTCGGGAAATTAAAAAAAATAAGTTTGACTTGATTTCTTTACACCCATCAGAGGTAAGTGTCATGGACATGTACCAAAAGGAAAAAAAAAAAAAGGAACTAAAGGAAGTACGTATGAGCAGGGAATTAACAGCAAAATTTCTGTATTTTTTACTTTGCAGCTCATTCCGCCTCCACCCCCCACCCCCCATCTTTTAAGTCTGCTTTGAAGTAAGAATAAATGTCTGTCTTGGAGAAACAAAACAGCTTACTGTAGAAGTGTTGTTTATATTGCCTCTATCTTTGTCCAAATTTGTCTTCCCCACTGGAAATACATTAAAAATGATGTAATGTGATTGGTTAGGTTCTTTTGGGAGTCTTCCTTTGAGCCGTAAGGAATTGAGATCCCTGGGTCCCATCCTCTTCTCTCCTGACTTTGAATATCGATACATTTTGATTTTATGATGTTCTGAAAGATCAATAGCAGGGTCACAGTCCTAAGATGAGGTAGACTATGTTGTTTTTCTTTGCTTTTTTCCTTTATATCTGTTTATATAATATATATTTATTGACCTGTTAGTATTTTCCTTTTGTGAATTAATCAAGACTCAGGATATCTCTGCTGAAATAGGTAAAGAGTATTTAGGAACTATTTTCCCTTATTATAAATGTGTCATCACAACTGGAGTGAGAGAAAGAAGGGGGGCATAATTTATTGAATATATATAGGATGCCCAACACTATACTAAGTGATCCATATTATTTCACTTAGTCTCCACAACAGCTCTGTGAAGTTACTCTGTTTATACTACAGAAAACTGAGGCTCAGAAGCAGTAGATTGCAGGTGGTTAAAAATATGGGCTTTGGAGTTATACAGGCCTGTGTTAGAATTCTTGCTTTGCCACTAGCTTGCTGTATGATCTTAGTCATGTTACTTCACATCTCTGAGCTCCAGTATTCTTATCTGTAGAATTGGGATAAGCAATCCCTAAGTCAGTGGGCTGTTGTGAGGTTTATTTTTTTATCTTTATTTTTCTTCTTTTTCACTGTGCTGCGTGACACGTGGGATGTTAGTTCCTAGGCCAGGGATGGAACCCGTGCCCCCTGCAGTGGAAGTGCAGAGTCTTAACCACTGGACCACCAGGGAAGTCCCTGTTGTGAGGTTTAAATGAGGCAATATTATGCAAAATACTTAGCGCAGTTCCTGACACATGCTAAGGTCCAATAAATAATCACTGCTGCTATCACTCAGAGTAGGTAAGTTTCTTTTGCACCAAACCATGATTCATAAGAATGTTTTCTTTTTTTTTTTTTTCAAATCAACATCTGTTTGAAATTCAGATCTTTTGCTCTTTCCATTTTACTACATAGGTCCAGGGAATGGAGATAGGCATTTCTAATAATTTAGGGTAAAAATGAAAGAAAACCCCCCTCTATTATTTAAAGCATCTGTGAAGATTTTGGTTAAGAAAGAAGTAGAGTTTGTCTATGTGCCAGAGATTCTTTTTATTGGGTTTCAGTGTTCCTGAGCTAAGTTTTATATTTTTGGTTACATGTAAAGAAAATCATTGCTTATCATTGGTGCTCTAAAGCCACCAGTCTTTAAGAATGGAAAAAGTCCTCTTAGTAGAGTAACCTAGCCATATCTAGAATCAATTCTTTCTTTGAAAATCTGTATCTAAAATTTCACCGTATTTGTTGCTTCTGGTAGTACCGTCGATTCTCATTTGATGATACTTAATCAAGTTGTAGGCCTGATTGTTGCTAATTATGCATTTTGGGGGTAATAGTTTAGGTGTTTTAAATTTGAAGTAAACTTAAAATAAAATTATCACAAGCATTTGACATGTTGCTATATTGTTCTAGTTGATTAATTCAACAAATATTTGTAGGCTATCTTTTATGTGTCAGGTACAGTAAGGTGAATCCAAAGGTGAATAGTACACTATTTTTGTCCTCCGGTAGCTCATGCTCTGGTCCTCCGGTAGCTCATGCTCTGGTTTGAAAGCGACATCTGAACAGGGCATTATACTATGATAACCTCAGTGTTCTTATTATTATGGGGAGTGAGGGGTGGTACTAGTTTGAGAAGACTTCCTGGAGGGAGATGCTGCTTAAGCTGAGACTTATTGAATGAACAGGATTTAGGAGAGAAGCAGAAGGCTTGTTCACCAAACAAACCCACAGTGGGAGCTGAGAAATAATATGATATGTTCTGGGAAATACAAACAGATTGGTATTTCTGGAGTGCAAAGTTGGAGTCTTAGAATTTGAAGCCAGAGATGACTCTGGAGAATTAACCAGGGCAAGATAATGGAATATCTTTTATAAGAGGAAACTTGGATTTCATTTTCAAGGGAGCACAGGATGTTAACAAATAAGATTACTTCAGTCTTTTTATTGACATGGATCATACCAGCTACAATAGGAGTAAAATGATTGTGGCTGGGGAACACTCTAGGGGCAGGAGGTTCTTTAACAGGCTGTTGCAATGACAGAGTGAAAAGTCATGAGAGCCAGTGGTAGTGAAGATAATAAGGAAGAGAAGGATTTGGGAAATAATAGCTTAAAGTGGACAGGACTTGGATCGTAGGGTTAAGGATAGGAGAAAGTTCATGATGATTATTAGATTATTGGATAGATGGCAATAGGTTCCATCAGGGAAGATACGAAATACTGGAGCAGGTTTCCAGGAAAAGATTTAGTTTAGTTTAATTCTGTATACAGAGAGTTTGAAGCACCTGTGGAATTTGGGAGAGGATAGCAATCAGGCAGGAGGATAGTTTAGACTAAGTGTGAATTTTCCTAATTAGTGAAATCTAATATGTAGCTTGTGGTTTTGTTACTTTCCCTCCTGTATTACTTTAACAATAGTTTAGTATTTCTTTAAAAAAATTCTTCCCTAAGTAATTCTCAGCATTTGATCAGTGATCATATTTCCCCAACTGCCCCCATTGAATCAAAATTCTATATGGAAATGTACGATCACAGGTTTTAATGAACTCTTTTTGCTTAATGGAGTCCTTTTATGCTAGTCTCAGAAGTTGGATTAGTTGATGTGATTGACTCACTGATTTTTAAACAAAACATGCTAGCCTTCTCCTTAAAATTTTGTGGTCTATTTAATATCATAACTTTGATGGTTACATATTAAAAAAAATCATATGCCATACACTCCAAGGCCTCTACTGTAATGATTTGTCTTTATTCTGTACCTATTTCTCATCTATAAATACATAGCTTAAAACATATGAGGAATCATTTGTTAACTAAGTACTAGCCAGTTCTGCTACATTAATAGCCAAAGAATTTGATGCTTTTATGCAGAGCCTTTTTGAAAACTTTGAGATAAATATACAACATGATATATATCATTTGGAAATTATTTGGTACATAATTTTTTTAAAGTTTATATTATTGTGCCCCTTGGGATAAAATAATGTAAGGGGAAAAGTGTGGTATAGAAAACATCTTAATCTATTTCCTTAAAACATATATTATAGAACACCATCTTAGAAATTAAGCCCTGATTACCCAAGACACCATGAAATTTCAAATGAATGTTAATGATGAAAATAACTTCATCTGAGATTTCCTGTATGTGGAGATTCAGAACTTGCTGTGGAGATATTTTTATCTTTTAATCACTGATCCAGCAAACATTTATTAAGCATTTTCTTTGTGTGATGCACTGCTGATGCTGGGGCACAAAAACTGTGTTAGGGATTTTTTTTTGGAGTGGATGTTATCTTTCAAGGTCCAAGAGAATTCATATTTTATTTGCGATATTAATAATCCCATTGCGTTTAGAAGCAAATAAGTGTGTTGTGCTCACCATAGTTTATATCCATTGTAGAGAAATGAACTGCTTCTCACCTTTTACCTCTGAGAATTCTTCAAAAGTGTATAAATTTGAAGACACAAAATGAAACAGAGACAAAAATACAGCCAGCTTCTAAAATAGGCTCCCACAGGAGAACATTTCCCCAAGAAATTTTCTATAATGTAGGATTTTGTTCTCAGCCTTATAAGTTCCGAAACTTGATTGGCAGCATGCACAGAGCGGCACCACATCTCAAGGTTGACTCGCATTAAACAAGTTTACAAAAACAAGTTTACAAAAAAGTTGGAATACCAATTTATGTCTGTACTTTCATTAAAAATAAAACAAACGAACAAAACCTGAACCAACTAACATAGGATCTGGATCACCTCAGTTGGCTTGACCAGATCTGTTTTTGTGTGTGTACTGACCTATATGGGTAAAGCAACAAAGGTCATTTGGTTAGCAAGGAATACAAACAAAGGGAGTTAGTTACATAATTCAAATGTTTAATGGCATCAGACTAAGAGACCCTAATATGTTCAGCATCACAATAGAAATAGCAGTGCCATTTGCATCAGTATGGTTGAAGTCTTTTGTCCAATTCCTTCTTCCCTGAATGGACATGGATTTAGATTCCCTTGATATAGCCTCAGCCAAAATACTTCTGAGAGTCATTTTTTTTCTTGGCTTCCTTGGCTAAATCCCGCAGATTCAGTTTTTAACTTATACATGTAATCAGGTTATAACCAATTCTTGTCAGCCTAGGATCCATTCATTTTCTTTAATGTAATTTTACATTTCTGCTTAGATTTGTTAAGTGTTGATATAGCCTAACTCTATGAAAGCTATCTTATAATACCTATAAAGGATACCCCAACTACTATTACCATAAATTCAAACTTCCATTCGCAGAAATGTTGATGGGTGATGTGGCCAGCAGTTTAAGAGGTCTTAGTATCTATTTTAGATGAAGATGGAAAATAGCACTGCCACCTGAGAAAGGCACCTTACGTTAGCTGGGGATCTAGGAGAGCTTCTAATTAATAGGTCAGGAGGAATAAACATCACACTAGTTTCATGAAATCTCTGAAGTAGTCCGGCCACAGCAAATGAGACTTTATAGACAAGTATAGTATTTTAGGTTAGTTAATAGGGAAGGCTATCTTAATTACTGAGTGTGAATTTAAGAATATTTTTTCAAAGCACACAGCTTTATTTTGGGGCCACATGTTGATTATAAAGAAATTACAGATTTTCCAGATGTGAATCTTTGAAGAAAATGGCTATGCCTTATCTATTGGGTTGGCCAAAAAGTTCAGGTTTTTCCTTAAGATGTTACAGAATATTTCTTCATTCCCAATATACAGTATCATACTGGGTCATTGTAGGAGCCCAGTAATTATTTATTGAATTAAGGAACTGCTTGTGATTCACATATTGCATATGTGTATTTAAATAATGTGTTTCTGATCTATTGGAGGAAATTTGGAAAGTTGATTTCTTAGATGTTGAAATAATTCTGAAATCCCATTTTACTTGTGATTTTTTTTGTTAGGGTATGTATTTATTTCAACCATGTCTCAGTCTCAAAAGGATTTTGTAATCTTCAGATCAGCCCCAAACAGATGATCTTCAAGATTCTAAACGTCTCTTTAGTTTTCTGATTCCGTACTAACATAGTCAGTGGAATTCAAGTTAGTGTAAATGTTTCAGTGAATATGTTATAGTCATCATCATCGTCTTCATTACTAATATCTTTATATGACACATTTAGTGTTTACAGATTTCACACCACATATAATTTTAAAATCAGTTTTTCTATCACTTATTTAAAACTGCATGTACAAAATGGAATGCTTCAATTAACTTTTCTTGTGCTCTCCAGATATTTTGAGGAGCATATAATTAATCAGTGTAAAGTCACGTTCTAATAAATTAACATTCTGGTGTCTACACCTTTGACATTTTTGTCATTGCTCTCTTATTATCATGGAAGCTGTAGCTCTCCTTACACCTGACGGTGTCAACTTTACCTACTACTTACTAAGACATCAGTATGCAGGGCTTGGCCATATTTTGAAGTGCTGGGAAGCTGCATTGCTCTGTTTCTGTTGAATTAACTAAGAATTTCTGGCTGAGTTCTAAAGAGGAATTATTCTTTCTGCAACTATATAAAACATTTCCTGTTATGTCATTTTCATGAAGAGCCTTGTTGTTTTGTTTTTGTTGTTCAAAACAAACATTTTAGCAAGTAGTATTTACATATGGAAATATATTTCTTTTGTAAGACATGTCTTTCAAGCCTTTTAATCAGACTTATGTCAGTATCTTTATTATCCAGATGGTCTGAGGTAGATTGCATTATTTTCATTACATTTGTTACCTTCTTGATGGAAAAGTAGCATTTGTGTACCTTTTCGAGCTGAGGATTTACGTTTAACTCCTGATTGAAGTAGGTTCATTTATTTTTACTAGAAATGATTGCTTAGATTATTCATATATCACTTAGAGCTTGGACATTGGGCTGTTTAAGAATTTTTAGGTATTGAAAATAGGTAAGTAGTACTTAATCATTTTTAGACTGTTTTAAAGTTATAAATACTTTAAGAACACTGATTCTAATATAGTATTTTGAAATATAAAACAAATTCTATTATATTGCTGAATGTTGCAAAATATTTGAAAGTGGTAATAGATTTTGTTTGAACATAATTGAGAACTAGAAAAAGAAATACGAGATATTTTTCTGTAAGTCTTCTGTTTTTTACTCAAAATATGAATTACACACTGCCATCTGTCTGCACTATGACAGATTAATGACCTAATTACAGTTTTTGGATTCAGTTTTTTGGGAACAAAAAGAAACACCCCTGCTCCCCAAGAAAACAATTTAAAATAAATTATTTTTACATATATTGTGCTAACAATAAGGCTATCTTTTGATGAATTTGAGTAGTTTTAGTTGGTCCCACAGTTTGAGTACAATAACTGGTAACAGATTTAAAGATCTGTTATTTTTTAAGCAAATCAGAGAAATTATAGTTAACTAAACAATTGCTTTCATACAACTGTATGTGCAAGAGAGAGCCATTTATGTTTTAAAAGTGTGTGTGTGTGTGTGTGTGAGAGAGAGAGAGAGAGAGAGTGAAAGCAAAGAATAAGGAAGGAAAGAAGGAAGGAAAGACCAGACTATTGGTAGTGTTCACTTTGGCTTATGTGAAGGTAAATAGGGTGTTTTATCATTTATTCTAAATAGTTCTGCATTATTTGGATCTTTTATAAAAGATCTTTTACTTGTATAATTAAAAAAAAAACAAATTCAGTCAACCATCTTCTCAAAGCACGGAGCTGTTTTGTAAGAGAGACAATGATATCGCTGATAAGAAAGGTCTAACCTTGAAATTTCAGTGATATAATAGACTCATGAAATTGGACTACTGCTGTTGATGATAAATACTGAAGTCAGGGGTATTCTCATATACAAATGCTGTCAACAGACTCATTGAATATTATTTTAAATTTATTCTGAATATAAGGTGTTTTCTTAATGGCTGTAATACGGTGGAATTTCCAAATAAAGTTACATACTCTGGAAAGTTTTTTGAGTGATTGATTCATAGCATGAGATGCTGTAAAGTAAATAATGTTCATATAAGTGTACTTCTGGCAATGGTAAGGAGACATGTAGCATTACGATGCCAAAAGAAATCTGAGTAGAATAAGTTAAAACTTATCCTTAGGTTTTCCGTTCTACCTTGTATATGATAATAAAGTTTACTTTTTTTTTTTTTTTTTTTGTGGTACGCAGGCCTCTCACTGTTGTGGCCTCTCCCGTTGCGGAGCACAGGCTCCGGACGCACAGGCCCAGCGGCCGTGGCTCATGGGCCTAGCCGCTCCGCGGCATGTGGGATCCTCCCGGACCAGGGCACGAACCCATGTCCCCTGCATCGGCAGGCGGACTCTCAACCACTGCGCCACCAGGGAAGCCCAAGTTTACTTTTTTAAAAGACCCTTAGTCTCTTTTCATGTTCATCAATTTAAAATTCCATTGAATGTTGCTCATTGAAAGGAAAGAGTAGAGGTATGGAGTATAGAGAACAGAGAAGAGAGCTAGCTCAAGAAGAGAGAACACAAATGGCGAATCCAGAAGTGAGGGATAAGCCACAGAACCCACTTGAGTTAGCAGATCTACTGGAGAGAGGAATAGGCAAATGAAAAATAGGATCTTTCCCTTCCTTTTTTCTTCTTTCAGAAAGCATAAATAAATATCTGAATTTGTAAGTTAATTAAAGAAGTTACCTCCTGCTTGAGTGATGAAGAATGTGGCCATAAGATTAAAGTGGTTTCTGGTAGAAGATAAATGATAAATTTTGATAGTCAATAGAAAGAAGTGTACTTTTTCAGATATCTGAAAGCCAGGGAGTGAAAGATGGGGGTTGACTGGTTAGAAGAACTGGAGTCCTAAGGGTTTCAGCCTAGAAAGATTGGAAGATTGAAGCAGTAGAAGTCGGTAGTATAAAATAGATTGTTTGCTGTCATAACCCAGTGGTGTTACTGATGGCCATCTTGGACTCACCTATTGCTTTTATCTTTTGCAAAAGTGACTGAAATATGTGCTGTGTCTGAGAGGTATCCTAATTGGTTGTGTTCCTAAATTATAACGGATGCAGTCAACTTTGATCTTGTCCCTCAATTGCCTTTTTACTTCATTTCAGTGGGAAAGGCCGTTGGGGAGTTAGGGAGACCATAAGCCTGCCAGAAACAGTAAGAACTTTCTCTGCTTTCTTTTTTTTTTTTTCCCTCATGGGAGGCAGCAATGAAGAAGGAACTTGATATTGAGCAGATGAGATGGGGTTTTGCATCCAGTTTTTGTTCTCTGATCTCTTGTTTTTCCATTTTCCTCCTGAAGTATCTAAGACACAAGCACTGAGTGTTTCAAAAGACTTTCTTCAGATCATACCCTGTCAGAGATTTAGAATTCCCAGGTTGGCTGTTACCTACTGGAATACTCTTCTAAAATTAACCTTGTGATAATACTGCAGTAAAAATTTATCAGACGTGAGATGAAGTTTACACATGTATTATTGTTGAAGGGAAGGTTTGCTAAGCCCATAAATAATAAAAACAAGATCAGGGTATATGTTTAACTGGCTTAAGAAAAAACAGTTTTTAAGCCTATTAAAAGTCATATATTTTATTTGTAAAATATTTTAGACTATTCGAAATGCTTTCACATCTAACATACAATGTGCTCATTAAAACTGGATCTTAATATTTATTTAAGCAGTCTCAGAGGAATCTGTTCTTCCTGGCATTACTTAAGCCTTTTATTTGTTACTAGAAAATAATAAACATATTTTTAAAAAATACAGAACTGAATGAATTTTCCTCTTGCCCTCCCTATGTGGTAAAAGAAAAGTGAGCCCTGATATATATCAAATGTGAGACCTCTAGGCAGATATTTCATCTCTTAGAATCTCAGTTTGTAAAACAGGGATATTAATAATCTGCTTTGTCAGAGTGGCAAGTGTTAGAAATAATACAGGTAAAGCCTCCAGAATGGTGACTGGCATGGAGTAAGTTAACCAGAATGGTAGCTATTATTTTATTGTTAGATGAAAAGAGTAGGAGAAAAAACTTGAATCAAATAACCGAGAAAAATATCCCACATACATGTGGTATCAACTAGTCTTCTAGAAAGGATGTGCTTTTACTCTGCTTTTAATCAACAACAATTAAAAAAAAAAAAAAGTAGTCCAAAGCATTGCTGATAAAACTCAAGATATCTGCATCCCTGAGTGGATATTTTTGCTCTTCATCTGTCTGAGTGCTGTCAGATCGTCCTTGTTTGAAAAGAAATGTGTGTGCAGATATGAGGCAATTATTAATTCTGTTGTATTCAAATCAATTACTAAAGAAATGAAGCTAAAATTACCTAATTAATGCGAATCACAAATAAACCTGCTCTGTTTGTGAGGGATGTAATTGAAATGGTAATTATGCAGTAGGAATGCACTTCATTTGAAGATGGCAGTTCAGAAGACGTGTTTGGTGGCAGGATTTGACTGCACAGTGCGCCTCCCTCCTGACCTGGCCCAGAGAGGGGTCTTGTTTACTTATTTACTAGATATGTTGGTGAGTGAATTCCAAGTATGGTTCTGAAATTCCATGAATTTCCATACTCATGGAGCTCTGTGTCCTACATCATTACCCATCTCTCTGTTGCATATCTGGAATTCTCAGAACTATATATCAGTCCCCAGTAATGTCCATTTTTTTCCTCTGTGAACAATCAAGAAGAAAAGTGGATATTCTTTTGAGAAGATTTTATAGCAGAATACATAATAAACAGGCTACTCATAGATCATTGGTTAAAAGATGCTGAAATCTTTGTGAATCCCAATGAGATCATTTAAAGTTACACATTTTGCTCTTCACGTCTGAAGTGTAACTTTTCCTGGGTCTGGCTTACTATGAGCATAGTGTCAGTGCAGTCAGTCCTTAAAACCAAATTATCCTTTTATCCAGGAATAGTTTCCTCTCTAAAAACTAGGAAGCCTTTATCACTTCCTATCTTGTTTTACCATTACTCCATTGCTTGTGTACATCTTATCATCGCCCCTGTAAGACTGGAATCTCCTTGAGCGCAGGGAAAATGACTATAATCTCTACAGCCTGAGGGGTAGCCGTCAGAGCCTGACTTCAGTGCTGATCAGACTTGGGTTTATGACTTGGGCTGTGCTATGTGTTAATCTCCAATTCCTCCTTTGTCAAATAGGCAAAGTTAGTGCTTGTCTCTTGGGGTTGTTGTGAGGATTAATAAAACACTTCAGTAAAGCTTCTATCACAGTGCCTAACACATTTCAAGAAATATTAGTTTCTCTTTTCCACAGAAGTTAGCTAGCATGTTGCCTTATACGTATGTGTCTCCATCAGGAAGGCTGCCTATTAATTTTTAACTACATTATGAGTTAATATGAATTGCTTATTTGGCTAGACACCTTAGAGATGTAACTCAGTTATTTCTATAAGTTATTAGATTAACCCCACAGGTTTGGTCACTTCAGCACTGTGTGTACTAAGGATACATCACCCAGCTAGTCTTTTTACCCACAAGGCAGTTTTAAAATAAATGGTCTAAAGTTAACACTAGCTTAGGCTCTTGAACTCTCTTCGCAGCACTCACTCAAGCAAAATACTGTGTTAGACTAAAAGCTTCAAGTGCTTAGAGGCCTCACATGACTTCATAAAATGCATCTTTTTAGGCCAATGTTGCTCTACAGTACAGAGATAGATTTTATAAAGATTCTAAAAGATCTGTAGACAATCTTTATATATATATATAAATTCACCCCAAGACATTTTGGTTATTTGTTTTTAAGAAGTGTGAAGTAAGCGAGATTGTTGAGAAAGTTTATAGTTTTAAAGTTATTATTATTCAATATCCTGTGATAAGCCATAATGGAAAAGAATTTTGGAAAGAATGTGTACGTGTGTGTTGATATACATATATATATATATATATACACACACATTTCTGAATCACTTTGCTGTACAGGAGAAATTAACATTGTAAATCAACTATACTTCAATAAAATAAAGTTATTGTTATTATTTTGTCTAATGAAGGTTTCTAATTTCCACGATCCAAGATCTCTCAAATCATAACCTAGCCATTTAGTAGACACACATGAAAATGGGAGTAATACTGCTGCTGTTTTTAGTGAACTCTTACCCAGTAGCTAAATCCCAAAGATCGTTTAAAAACCCATGAATCGGGCTTCCCTGGTGGCGCAGTGGTTGAGGGTCCGCCTGCCGATGCAGGGGAGGCGGCTTCGTGCCCCGGTCCGGGAGGATCCAGCATGCCGCGGAGCGGCTGGGCCCGTGAGCCATGGCCGCTGGGCCTGCGCGTCCGGGGCCTGTGCTCCGCGGCGGGGGAGGCCACAGCAGTGAGAGGCCCGCGTACTGCAAAAAAAAAACCCCCAAAACCAAAAAAACCCATGAATCAAATGCCTCTTCCTTGAAACTGTACACATTTCTGCTTATGCTAGATTGTGAGGCCAGACCTTAATTTTCTTAGAGCAATCGTGATACTTATCACCTTTGTCCATGATATAATTGTTATAACAGTACCTAGGATCAGATACCCAACCTTTAGGAAAGTTTCTTTTTCCAGTTTTTATCTGAATCCTTTCTTGAAATAATTGGTTAAATGTGTCTGCAATTTTAAAAGAGCGACCAATCGTTACTTAGTTTTACAGACATCTGTAATCATGCCTATAGCTACAAAAAATCAGGTGGTGTATTTAATAGCTTGGAGAATGCCAAGTCTTCTCATTGTTTACATTGTAACATCTTCTTAAGAACTAATCATTTTATTGCTTCTCTACCTTTGGTTTTTCTTTTTCTTTTCTTTTTCCTTTCTTTATTGTTACAACAAAATTGTATGTTATTTGGAAGTTCATGAAATGTAGTTTGCTTGGTATAGGTTCTGTAAAGTAAGCCTATAATATTTAACTGGCATATATTGGAAAGCAATGTACTTAATCCTAACTGAACTGAAAGTGCTTGTATCTCTATAGTAGCAATTTAATGATAACAGGTCATCTGCATTTTTATGCTGAAAAGAACCCTTTGTGGTAATAAATCCGTAATTTTCTGTTTGCCATTTTTTTTTTTCTTTTCTTTTTTTTTTTTTTTGCGTTACGCGGGCCTCTCATTGTTGTGGCCTCTCCCGTTGCGGAGCACAGGCTCTGGACGCGCAGGCTCAGCGGCCATGGCTCACGGCCCGGCTGCTCCGCGGCATGTGGGATTTTCCCGGACCGGGGCACGAACCCGTGTCCCCTGCATCGGCAGGCGGACTCTCAACCACTGCACCACCAGGGAAGCCCGCCATCTTTTTCTCTATTGTGTGAGCAGTTGGAGTTGAATTACTGTAAAATACTTTTGCTGCTAGCAAGTTGTTTTTAATAAATTAAAGTGCATTGTTACCTACTTGGGTGGCTCTTCAGGATGGTGGGGAACTTCAGCACTCCCCCAAATGCTTGCTTTGCAAGTGTGGAGTTCTTGGATACATTTTGGATACTGATATATTTTCAGAATCATGTATCTGGATGCGCACACCTCTGGCAATTAAGGCCTATTAAGTTGTATTTATCACTTTATAATAAAGCCTTTTTTTGTTTTTTTTGCTTTAAAGTGCGCTGGTGCTTCCCCTGAGAGACCCTGGGCTTGGTCATCAGTACTTATTTCCAAGTTTCTACTTTTACCATGTGTTTTGATTTTCTAGGTTACTGACTATTGAGATAAAGGAAATGGTCCAGTTAGTTGCAATCAGAAGGCTAGAAGCTTTTTTTTTTTTTTGCGGTACGCGGCCTCTCACTGTTGTGGCCTCTCCCGTTGCGGAGCACAGGCTCCGGACGCACAGGCCTAGCGGCCATGGCTCACGGGCCTAGCTGCTCTGCGGCATGTGGGATCTTCCCGGACCGGGGCACGAACCCGTGTCCCCTGCATCGACAGGTGGACCCTCAACCACTGGGCCACTAGGGAAGCCCAAGCTAGAAGCTTTTGATAGAAAAGTGAGAAAAATGTGCTGCCCCTGTCTGAGAGAAAGAAACAGAGAGGGAGTGGCTTCATTAGAAGTGTCATAATCAGTGGCTGCCAATTACTCAGTGAACAGAAAACATCTGGTATTCACCTACATCTATTAGCAGCCCTTATGTTTCCATCTGCAGGTCATTGTCTCTTTCTCAGTTTCTTTTTCTAAATACTGCAGTGCTTTGACTTTCCAGTCTGTATCTGGTACTGGTCCTTTCCTCAAACTCTACATCTAGTCCATCAGAAACAGTTGGCTTCACTTTGAAAATATATCTTTAAAAAAATTTTTTTAAAAATTTATTATTTTTGGCTGCATTGGGTCTTCGCTGCTGCACCTGGGCGTTCTCTAGTTGCGGTGAGAGGGGGCTACTCTTCGCTGCAGTGCGTGGGCTTCTCATTGCGGTGGCTTCTCTTGTTGTGGAGCACGGGCTCTAGGGTTTCAGTAGTTGCAGTGCGTGGGCTTAGTAGTTGTGGCTCACGGGCTCTAGAGTGCAGGCTCAGTAGTTGTGGTGCACGGACTTCGTTGCTCCGCGGCATGTGGGATCTTCCCGGACCAGGGCTCAAACCCGTGTCCCCTGCATTGACAGGCAGATTCTTAACCACTGTGCCACCAGGGAAGTCCCCCAAAATATATCTTGAATTTACAAAATGTTCACTCCTACATCTCTAGTCTGAGCTGCCATCACTTCCTAGTCTTCTAAACCTAAAATATTACAAAAATTTGTAGCTGGTCTTTCTGCCTCCATTCTTTTTCCTCTTTGCCCCATAATCCACCCAATAGTCAGACCTGCACTTTCTAAAACTGAAACCAGATAATAACCATCCATTGCTTTAAACACAAAACTTTTCTATTAAAAACAGAATAGAGTTGAAATTCCTTTCCACAGTCTGCAAGATCCTGTAGGACATGTGGCTCCTGCCTCTGTCTGAGTCCTCCTCCATTCTTCTTCTTCTTCACTAAACTCTCAAAATATCTCCCCTCTTTCTTCTCCTCGGACAGGGCAAGTTCATTCCCATCTGAGGGTTTGGAACACTCTTCCATCATAACTTTGAATGAAGCCTCCTTCTTTTCTGCTGTCACTCAACTGTTGCCCCTTTGGAGAGGCTTTTCCTGAGCACCCTAGATAAATAAGCCCCTCTCAGGCATTCTATGACATTACCCTATTATATTTTGTTGTACTTAATAGTATCTGAAATTATCTAGTTTATTTATTTGTCTCTTCTCTCAACACACGCTTGAAGAACATTTGTCTTGGTCATTGATGTAACCCCAACACTCAGAATTGGGCCAGGAAAACATAGTAGATGATACATATGGGCTCAAGGTCTCACTAAATGACTGTCCTTTCCCTTCCATAAATAGAATTCTGCATGCGTGTGTTTATGTGTGTGTGTGCATGCATGCCTGTGTGTGCACATGCACCAGTATGGTAAACACAGTATTTTATATTGTAATATCTATTCCAAAACCTGTACTTTAGAAACCTGCGCATTGAGGCCCACATGGGGAAAGAGTAGAAGAGTGATTTAAAACCTTATGTTCTTGCTCTTGGCCTGGTGTTGCTTCCCTTACATAATTTGCTCTTTCCTTCTTTTCATTCATGTGTTCATTTGCTTCATTCACAATAAATATTGGGTACCTGTTTGCTCTGGAACATAGCAGTTTCTGTGGGTGCAGCTGTTGTTATGCTTTGGGGTGGGGCCCAATGGAAGTGGTTAAGATTTTCAAGTAACATAGACCTGGGGTCAAGTCCTTGCTCTGCTCCTTACTTTAAGGTAAATGTAGGGAATTGCTGATATTTGATTGTTCTACTATGTGACCTTGGGAGTGTTTCTTGGATATTCTACATTCATTTCCTTCAGCTGTAAATAATAATACCTGTCATAAGGTTTTAAGAAATAAATGCATTAACTTACATAAAGCACTTAGCTCATTTTCTGGTGCAATTAACTGTTATTCTTTGTAGTTTATAAATATTTGCATATTATTTTTATACTTATTAGATATGGTTCCTAAGATATTACTTGAACTATAAGTAGTATCAACTCAGTGTAAAGTTATCTCTTGCCTTCTAGAGAATATGAGTATTTTTCTTACTTGATTGTTATAACGTTTAGAATATTCTTTTCCATTAAAAAAACAAACAAATTTGCCATCCACAAATTCCACTGTCTCACAAATCCATTGTGGTGTTTCACAAATTTATTTTATTTTATTATGGTAACTTTATTTAGCTTTTCTATTTGATTTTATATTACACTTAATAGTATTTTAATTATTATGGTTGATTATCATGATAATTTAATAGTCTCTTAGTACTTAGGAAAGGGAATCCTTTATAAAAACAATCAAATCTCATTTCTTTAGTTCCTAGGATGTTTTGGAAATACATTTTTTAAAGTTAGTTAATTGGGTGGAAAAATTACATGTTATAATTTTCAGAAAAGAAAATTGATATATCTAACCAAAAATTCTGATAATATTCAATAGATTAGAAGCTAAAGAGAAAATGACAAGTATACCATTGATTGCAAATTACTTTTATTTAGGTTGGATTAACTGTCTTCATTCTGTGACTATATGTGCATACTATAGATCAATAAGGTGTTCAGAATGGGGTTAACTATCTGGAAGGAAGTGGCGTTATCTAAAACCTACGGCTGGAAAATACAAGAATTAGAAATTATTTGATTAATGCTGGATCACATAATTATCCAATGATTAAAGACTGCTTGGTGGAACTGACATAATGGGGCTTTCTTTTTGGAAAATAATATTTGAATTATAATGGTGTTCCACTTCGTATTTAGTAAAAATGCAGTTCACTAAGAATACACTTAGGGTTTAGACAGAGACCTAGCCTCTGTAGCTTAGTGGTTTGGCACTTCTGATGCAGATTTGGGGAGAGGTTTGAAATTAGGATATAAAATCAGAACAGCATGACTTCAGCTAATGTACTGTTTGCCCTTGACCCCTTCTCCACTACCTGGCAGTAATGATAGGCATTTGACAAGTGTAACTACCTAATGCCCATTTTATTTACCGTTTTCATAGCTAATGAATAATAAGAAAACGTTCACCAGGACCTGACTGTTTACCTCTCTAATAGCCATTTACAGATGGTGCATGTTGTGGCTGTCACAAAGCCATGTCCTATACTAACATTTGATGTGAGTATCTGCTCGCCATTCTGTATTGTGGTTGGAGCTGGAGAAATAGAAAACTGGTCATTTCCCGGCAGATAGCAGTAAGTTTCAATTCAGTCAGAATGCTGTATGTACTGTGATAGGTTTATAATTATTACACAAAGATTGATGGTTTTTTGGTGAGTATAAATTTGTACAGCAGTAATCCATTAA
Organism: Monodon monoceros; assembly: GCF_005190385.1. Classification (NCBI taxonomy): domain Eukaryota; kingdom Metazoa; phylum Chordata; class Mammalia; order Artiodactyla; family Monodontidae; genus Monodon; species Monodon monoceros. The sequence goes on from NW_021703772.1 coordinate 23,875,414, forward strand.
GAAATCAATAATCATTCCATTCTGATGGGTAGTTCCTATTCACTGTTATAAATGTGTACTTGGAGCTGAAACCAGTGCCTTTTTTTTTTTGAAATTGTAGTTGATGCTGTTGGAAATGAGGGGATTATTATAACACTTTTTTCTTCAATCGGTTCCTTTTTCTTTGCCTGTGTTCTCTTGCCCCATATGGCATACCTAATGAAAGACTGCATATTTTCATACCATTTACAAAATTTATTTAGACCTCTTTTAATGTTTCGGTCTCCTTTTCTCCATCTTTTACTTAATTGTTTAATAATGGCAAATCTAAGTTTAAAGTACCTCAATGTTTCTTTTTGTAATGTGTAGGTGATTTATTAGCAAACGTACATGATCAGGAAAGTGTGGTAGTTTCTTCCCTTTAAAATAAAATTTTAACCTCAAAGCTATAATCTCATAAAAAGCAAACCTAACATTTATTTATTACACATACCTGTTAAGTACTGTGCTAGATGCTTTTGGCGGAAGCAAGGATTAAAACAACATTGACCTTGCTCTCAGACAAGCTTATATTTTAGAGAAAGGGAGGCCAAAATCAGCACAAATAACATAAGGATGTGAAGAAAGAAGAAAAGTCGTGGGGGAAATGTCAGCTCTGAAACCATTCATTACGTAAGTTCCGAACTGGAACTTTGGTGTTATGGTATGATAGTGCTGGGGATGATGGGGTGTGGGTAGTGAGCTTCATCCCACAGGGGATGTGGCCAGTGTTACAAAATTCTGCCATGGTCTGGGACTGAAGAGTAGTCTAAATAAAGATTCTAAATAAAAGTGACATAGGGACAGAGTAGAAAGTTAAAACAGTAGAGAAAGATATAAAATGAAAAGTAAAAGCCCCACTGCACAGGTAATCCCAGCCCTCCGTTTCTCATGTTACTAATTTCTTAATTATCCTTCCATAAGTTTTGGTATATTCTAGCATGTTAAGTCTAGTGCTAGTTCAGCTAGAATATAGACTACCACATCTATATATTTTTCTATTTTTTTTTTTTACTACCAGTAGGATTACACTGTGCATACTGACTTATGACTTGATTTTGCATTTAGGAATTTTTTTTTGGACTTTTTTTTTGTTCTTGGGTGTATATAATTCCATTATACGTTATACCCTGAGGATACACTGTGATTTACTTAGATAGTCCTTCAACGATGAGCATTTAGTTTGTTTCTAGGTGTTTGCTATTACATAAACAGTGTTACAGTGAATGGCCTGTCCATCCATTTACCTTTGCACAGCGTCCTTAGGATAACTTGGCTGCAGGATTGCTGTCATGAAGTATGTGCAATGACCATTTTGGTGGATAAAGTATGGGCAGATTGCCCTGTGAAAAGGTTACCAATTTACACTACAAGTAGCCTTTGGGTCGTTGTTTTGTCACCTTCGACAGCACTGAATTTTATCAATGTTGGTTAATGTGATAGGGGAAAATAGTATCTAAGGTTATTTGACATTTCTTAATTATGGTTACTTAAACAGTATTTTGTATGTTTGCTGGTTGGAATGTCTGTGTTTAATTTCTGTCCATGAAGAACATTTCTACTTTAGCATCCAGAAGAAATTATAATTAAGAACTCTATTAAGAACTAGGAGAAAGGAGGAAAAAGGTTTTATTTGGGGTCCATGTCTCAAGGCAGATTTAATGGGAAGATACTGATTGTTTGATGTTAAACAAAAACTTCCAAAAGTTAAATATGGCAGAAAATGTAGCTTTTATTCCTGTTTCTGCTTTCATTTCATTGGTTCATCTTGGTAAATCACATAAGAAACTCTTTCAAGGTATTTAGCATAGCGCTTCAATAAAGTTCTAAGGTTAACAAAATCTTAATTGTTATACCATGGAACCTGGCTATCTGTGTAGCAGCAATTATTTTAGGAGAAAAGAGTGCATATCTAAAAAGTAGAAGTAGCAAGCAGAGGATACAGAAAGAAAAATAAGGTGTTACTTAAAAACTATTTGATTAATTACATTGGAGGCTCTAGTTTTTGAATAAGGGGGATGCTTTTCATGAGGTTATGCAAGGGGATAAAGAGCTGTCTCCATAGGACCCGATTTCTCCTTCTTTCCTATTTCAAGACTAATGGAGCTCTCCTAGGCTTTCAGTTCATAAGCAAGTTGATTTGTCTCAGAACTCACAGGCTAAGCCTACTCCTGAAAAAGACTGAAGTCTAGTACTCCTTTTGTTTGTTTACTTTCTGGTGCGCTTTTTCAGGAAACTACTAGGTTTTTCTCGCACGGGAAACTGAAATATGCTGGAGAGCAGAGAAAGTTCATTTCATGACATCTGTGTTTTTTTATACAATTATACATCCAAATGTGTTCTGTAGTTTTGTAGCTCCCAGTCTGTCCCAAGAACTAGATTGATGGCAGCCTGTTAAAGAATATGCTAGAGGCCACTAGGGACCTGGGCTTGTTCTTTGACTCAAAGAGCATGCTGAGGTAGAACAAATTTGTACCTTATTCCCTTCTGCAGAATGGTGGTTTGAGGATGTAGCTGATTCAATCTCTGCTTTTTGCCTATAAAATCACATTTAAAAATATCAGGCTTCTACGTTCTCTTCTGGGACTGCAAGTGTGTGTGTGTGTGTGTGTGTGTGTGTGTGTTTGTGTGTACACTCGTGTCATTTATTTCACCACTGAAAATAACCTTGATGAATCAAACACTTACTTGGAAGTGACCCCAGAGGTCATTTAGAACAACTTCCTAAACAAAGCAAGAATATTCTTGGCAGCACGTGTGACAGGTGGTCTCTGGGATTTTCCTTGACCACTTCTGTGCGAGAGAAGCTGTTGTATTGTTGGTCAGCTCTGATTCTTAGAAAGTCCTTTTATGCTGAGCCTTCATCTGCCTCTCTGGAATGTTACTGCCTTTTACTAAGACACAAACTAAATATCTCAGGGGAATTTTAGATGCTTTGTTCTGTATTAGTGCTTGTAGTCCTAGGTTTTCATGTACATTTTTAGAGTTTTGCATTGGCCCTGTGTTTAAAAGAGTGTCATAATTTATTCTGAGAAATAATGCCATAGTTAGCATATGTATGTCCTGTCTCTTTCCATCTTTGCCCAGACAGCTACAAGTAAACCATCTAAGTATGGTTAAGTAACAAACAAAAACAAAACAAAATAAAAAACCCTGACTTTATTTTCAGTAAGTTACCTCTTAATGAAACTATAAATAACTTTTAAGTTATTTAAATAAATTTAAGGAATTTCTCTTTTAAACCTTAAATAACTTTTAAGTCTTTTGACAGTTCAGATTAAATTATATTTAAGACGATATTTTGCCTGAAAACTGGACATATTTTGAAGACAAATTCACTGATTATGTTTCCATTTCAAAGGGAATGCAAAATTTTGACTTCATACATAGATGTTTTAGCAGTTATATTTACCTGAAAGCTTGTTGCTCTAAGACTTAAAAAGGAAGAGGCATATAGAGAGATGTTGCAAAACTCAAATAAAAAATGGGAATATCTTTCAGGCATTCATTTAGCTTAGGATGTAGAAACTTACCAAAATTTTCCAGCTGAAATTTATTATGAAAAATTCCTAGGTGAAAAAATAAGACGGGGTTTCCTGACAGGGGTTCTAGTCATCCACAGTTGTTCCTCCACGGGCATTAGCAATATTTGAATTGGCTTATGACTTCGTATTTCTCCCCTGGCTGAGTGGCAGTTTTACTGTGCCTTTATTGGATTTACTATGGTAATTGGATATGGAATTGTGCCGGGAAGCATATATTTCAATATATGCACCTTAGCAATCTAAATTGTTAGGATGGTGACTCACTCACATTTAACAGGGAAATTAGCTGGCTTTGTCTGTGTGTGAACATTGGGGAGGAGCTGACCCTAGCTTCGGAGACATAGCAGTGCTCCAGATCACCTGTGGCAAAATCTAGCCATGGGAATTTCTCTTGATTAACCAGGCGAGGCTTTGTCAGACACATCTTTCCTTTATTTTGGAGAATTATCTGATTAGGGGATTCCCTAGCTGAAATATGATTGGGTATATGTTTAGGAAATCTGTTAGCCCATTTAATTATGCCACTGCCGACTTGGTAAGAGTGCTTCAGCAAGTTCACATAGCACTGTTGGGTCTCCCTTCATTTCAAGGAATATTGTGAAATTCTCGGGAAGGGATAATCCTCATACCCAAGTTGTTTTAAAAATAGTTGTGTTATGCAGCCTGTTTCCCAAACTTGTTTGATCATAAGAATCATCTGGGATGCTTATAAAACTAGAGGCCCACACTTCACTCCAGGTGTACTGAATCAGAATCAGCAAGGAAGGAACCCATGTCAGGCAAGTTTCAGAAATGCTATCAAATAATATCTATGCAGGAAATTGGAAAGGACTGCTTTGAAGACACTGGTTGCTCCAAGGAGCCAGAGGATCACAGCATGTTACTATCAAACACTAAAATGTCCCTTACTTTTCTGTGATGGTACAAGAAGAATATGCCTGACTGCGTCCTTAGGGTGTTCAGGGGGTGGAGGGAAAGGTGGAGGTTGCCCTTTTCAAGAAAAAGCTAAAAATGTAAAGATATATTACATTGCATTATTGCAGCAGGTAGAATGTCTTTACTCTTTTTCTCTCGTTTTTTCCTGTTCTCTACCTGCCTTTGGTCACTTTCCTTTTTCTTGGCCTTCCAGGTTACTTTGTTTGGGACATTTAATAAAACCATGTGCAACATTTTCACACTGCATTTTCTGAGACAATATTTTCTCTCTCTAGAGAAGAGACAATACTTCTGTCAGTTGTATTCCTTCAGCCTGTTTACGAAAAACCAGACACATGTTCCTGTTTCAGCTCTGGAGCTTGTGCATCTGTTGACACTTCAGAAATAATCAGTTTAGATTTCAACAGTTGATTAGCGCTGCGCAGTTTCTAACCAAACTGAGAAGGAACTCTTAAGAATGTTTCCATTTTGCTACTTAGTTGTCTGTAGGAAAATATAATAATGGTCATTTTAAAGCAATGCTGTGGTTATAAAAGGCCTTTGCTACAATGATATTTTCCTTTATTGTACCTCAAAGAAGCTGACTAGTCTGTTAAGAGCAGTTCTTCCAAGGCTAATTGCAAAAATTTCATTAGGGTCCTTTCACTTACAGCAACTCTGAATGTTAGAAAAAATATTGATGGAATTCCAGTAATATCCTATATGATCTGCTAAACAGTTTCACAGAGACTCCAACTTCCACACTGAGTTACTACTGAATGTAAGAAATATACCTAATGGTATCACTGTGGCACCCAAGTACTGATGTGCGTAAGATAGGGAGCCATATCCCCATGAGCTGCAGCCAGAAGGAAAGAGGAGAGGCATGCTTTAAATGCACTTGTGTGAATATTTACCTACTTGACCTTATATTTCTCTAATAGCCTGTAGCAATACACTAGAAATAGAATCAGAGAACATAAGAGAATTGATAGAAATAATGGAAAAGATAGAAACAGAATCAGAAAGCATAAAACTTATTTATAGAATAGATCCTATAGGTTATTATGCCCCATAATCAGTGAGTACTTATTGAATACTTTATGAAAAATGATAATTGAACAGAGAAGAATTCATTCTTACTTTAAAAAATGAAATTTCACAGATAGAAATCAAAAATAAGTAAAAAATGAAATGTCAGTTGAATATTTTAGATGTGAGTTTGAGACAGCAAGCGTAACAGTTTCCCAATTATATCCATATAATTAAGGCAGAGGATCCAGTGATTTTTTGGGAAGAATTGGAGGTTGTCTGCAATTCTAGTTCGATTCATAAAATTAATCATTTTCTTTCTCTGGCCTTGTCACATTTCTTTCTGTAGTACAAATCTGTTTATCATTCCCCTGCCTTAACCTTCATGACTCCCCTTACCTACAGGGAGTTAAAAAAGAGCTATATTACCTATAAAGAACTAATAAGCTCTTTTGTATTTTATACTACACCCTTTGTTAAACAACATAATCTATTAATCTTCATTTCCTGAAATTCCCGTTCACATATACCATGATTCAACCACACACACTTGCCACATTTGTGTTGAACATAACAACTTCTTTCAAATTACCTTATCTTTGCCTGAGCCCTTCCCTTTTCCTTGAATTTCTGTCCCTTTTTCTTGACTCCCAAGAAACTCCCAATCCTTAAAGAGCAGATGTATGTTACTGCTTCTTTAAAGCTTAATTATTCCCCTGTAATCCTGTAGCATTGAGTGTGTACATATTTCTATTATAGTATCTATCGCATTCTATTGTTACTGTTTTACGTCTGTCTCCCATATTAGCCTCCATATTAGCCTTTGAGATCCTCTGCTGCATAGACTATGTCTTGTTCATCTCTCTACCTGTGATCTTGCAACTGCACCAGGTACAGAATAGGTGCACCCCTCTCCAATGTTTTGTGAACAAATAACTAAGGGAGAGTGAATGGGCTTTCATGAAGTGGGCTGTAGCGGGGACTGCCCTTAGGGGGAAGACAGATGGAATCCCCTTTAGCTGGGGGTGGGAATCAAGTAGTAAAGGCCAATTTTGATCTGACTTCACCTCTCCTTATGTGAACAGAATACAGAAGGAATGCATAAAGGATGGTGACCTCCGAACCCAGATCTGTATGGATAGTCTTGCCCTCAGCACTCAAACCTCTTCAGGCCTTGCTTCCTGCTTGTTCTTGTAGTTTGGAGGTAGCGAGTATGGATACGTCTGTTGCTGGGCCTCACAGTAGGCTAGAGTATTAATAAGCAAAATTCCTATGGACTTCCTTCTATGTGTCATCTGTAACAATAATAACAGTGGTACACCCTTTATTCTTTGTCCCTCTCATATTTCTTCTCTCCCACACTTGCATCTGTCCTGTTTGTGCTGGCTCATAGTTTTAGGCTTGTAATGAAACTTCCTCTGACTAACCCTAGGGAAATTCGTTTCAGCTCAGGCATTTGCCCTTTGTCAAGCTGACCTATTTCATTAAAAAATAAATGAGGTTGTGGTGGGAAGAGTACTTAGAACGCTGCAGGAAGGGGCATGCCACGGGTGCCCCAGCAAAGGTTATGTAGATCAGGCTAGTTTTAGTGAAGCATATGAATTGTCTTTGGGCCTTTTGCTATTCTTTCTTCTTTCTTAGCACTCCTTTTAGAAACCCACTTCCCTTGTGGTACTTTCTTGTTGCTTCACTGCCCCACTCAGTCCTGCCTTCCTTGCAGGGTTGCATGATGCTGATACTGGTCTCCACAATCCCTCTCTATCCAAATCAGAACCTGTCTATGGCAGTAGGAATGCTTTTCTCAGCTTTCTGTCCTGTCATAGAACAATTGGGTAAAGTCATTCAAGCCGAGATTTTAGAGAGTGACTTAGTTTAATAGATTACAGTTGTATTAGAGTAGCATGTGTGCTTTAGTAGAGGCTTTTCTAGAAATTCGGTCTCAAGTTGTTGTAATACAGGTTTTTTTTTTTTTTTTTTTTCGGTACACGGGCCTCTCACTGTTGTGGCCTCTCCCATTGCGGAGCACAGGCTCCAGACGCGCAGGCTCAGCGGCCATGGCTCACGGGCCCAGCCGCTCTGCGGCATGTGGGATCTTCCCGGACTGGGGCACGAACCCGTGTCCCCTGCATCGGCAGGCGAACTCTCAACCACTGCGCCACCAGGGAAGCCCTGTAATACAGTTTTAATAATGGGAATTTCAGGCACCAGATCATATGGGAAGGTATGGAGGAAATGTTTGGGGCCCATGAATATTTTCCTTTTGTTTTCGATCAAATTAATAACATTGAAGTAACTTTTTCCAGCTCCAAACTGGTATTTGACCTGTGTTGAGACTTTTTGTTTCATGAGTACAGAATATCAGCAATAAAGACTAACTTTGTGGTTAAAAAAGTTGGAGAATATTAGGATCTGGAAGTGACTCCTTGGCCATTCTTTCACCCTGTGCCAAATAATTTTTGTGGGTGAGGAGGTCTCAGGTGATATCTATAAGGCCGATGAGACCTTGAGCTAATAGTAAGATTTGAAACTACCTTTGTCAGTTTGTTGGACTTGGTATAATTTACTTTTGTTTGTTTTGTTTCAATATAAGGAACTTCTGGTTATAGTTTGATAAATTCAGGACACATTTACAAATGTCTTTGAATGCTGCATAAATATACACTTGATAATCTTACACCAGAGACCTCTGCCTAGCCCTTCCCTATGGATAAGCAGTGCTCTGTCATGTGTGGTGTGGAAAAGGTGTGCTTGATTTAATAATTTCCACACTTGTCAAAACACTGCCATGGAAAAGAATTGCAACTGTTTTGGCAAAGCCTCCGTAAAACTACAGCTTTTAAATAAATATCCATAAAGATAAAAATGCCATAGGTATAAACATATATTTTGCAAAAATATACAAAACTTTTCTATTTTGGTATCCAATGCGTTTCCCCTAGGAAGGAGGGAAAACCTAGTCAGTTAGTTGGCAGACACAGAACAAGATATAACAGGGATTGTCTTTGTCTATTTATAAGTCACTTTTCTTTTTTACTTAAAATGTCTTTTTTGCTCCATATCCTGATTATGGTGGTTTTGATTATGAATCAATACATGTTGTAAAAAAATTTTTTGTTTGATAATTTAAAAGTAAAATGTTGGAATAAAAGAATGCACTTTTCATTTGAAAACATGGTAAAATGGTGTTAAATTTCCAGAATAACCAATGAAAAAGCTTAGTTAATGTGACATTTATCTTATCAATAGAATTATGCAGGCTAGCCATTTCTGAGGAAATACTTTTCAATTCACAGATCAGAACTTGAGGGATACATTTCTCCCCGTATAGTCAGGAGTTCTGGTGATAGTGGCGATAAATGCACTTACAGTGACTGTGGTGCTAGAGATAGGGGTTCGGATTGAGAGTTGAAAGAGGATTGACAGAGTAATTGTTCAAGACCCTGGCCTTAGCAGGGCAAGGGTGTTGATATGCCTAACATTTTGCTCATAGCAGATGCTGAACTAGTGACTAGATGCTGGGGCCTAGCTTCTGCCTCGGTTGAAATCGGGGCTCCACTTATGAGCTGTGCAACCACGGATAAGTTACTTAACCTCTCTGGGCTTCATTGCCCTCTGCCCTACACTTCTATTATGAGGCCGTTGGGAGGATTACATGAGATGATGCATGAAACGTTAGCAGCATTTGGGGCACCTAGAAAGTGATCCTGTGAATGTGAAACGCTATTATTAAATAACTGTTGGATGAATGGCAGTGGCTCCTGTGGCTTTCTGAGTTGGGGAGGTGGTGTTGAATAATGACGGCTCCTTTACGTGTAGGCTTGTTGATTGAGGTGAGGAGCTTTTGTGAAATTAATTTCTTTCTTAGTACAGCACAGAATACTCAGATGTCTAAAATTGTGATGTTTGTTTCTTCTCTTTCCTATATACCTTTAATTCTGAGCTTTTTTCATACTGAACTTTAAACGCCACTGAGTAAAAATTATTAGGTATACCAGTTCTGTGGAGGATTTATAATATGGGTTAGTTTACCTGGATTGTGATTATTAGATGTGAAAATCCTGATTTTAATTAAGTATATTTTAATGATATGCATTTTATTGTAAATATATTTTATAGAATGAGTATAGTTTAATAAGGAGAAAAAGAAAATATGTGTAAGTAAAAAAAGGGGTGAAGCACTCATAATCTCACAATTGCTGCAAAATAATAATAGCAGAAATTCTTATATAGCATTTACTGTGTATTAGGCACTGTTCTAATTGCTTTGTATGTAATTTATTTAACAACTTAAAGTATATCCAGGTCATTTTCTATGCCTTTGTAAACATAGAAATGGCTAGGATCATATAATGAAAATTGCTTATTGTATGATTGTTTTTCCCTTAACAGTATGCATTTTAAACATTGTTTTCATGTTATTAAGCATATATATATATAATAAAAATGGCTTATTGTATGATTGTTTTTCCCTTAACAGTATGCATTTTAAACACTGTTTTCATGTTATTAAGCATATATATATATATCATGATTTTTAACAGCTACTGAGTATTTCATGCTGTGGTAATGAACCTACTAGTACATCATTTTTGTGCTCCTGTAACCAAGGGAAAGTTTACCACTTAAGATGTTGATAATATGACTTTGTTTTTCCTACTATAAGTGTTTACCAGAAAGTCAACGAAGTATCATCTATTATTCTTATTAAAAGAGGTTCAGGTGGTATTCTGGTATATCTAAGAGTTTCACCCTATTTTTTGTGTACAAAGTGAGAAACCTCTGTTGTTACACAGGTATTTTTTTCTGTCATACACCCAAGCATTGTGATTCTGAGATAGCTATTCATTTCTAAAATGTTGTAAATTTAAATAAGACCTAAGTATTTATTATGCCATGTAAATAATTAGACTTTCTGGGTTTACTCACATTTGGCAGGTAACATTTCTATTATCTTTTGGTTTTGATAAGGAAACACTTGGTCTAATGCTAATATGACTATTCCGTGGTAGTTAATGGGACATATTTGTTGAGATCCACATAGTTTGAGTTATGCAATGCCTTCACCTATCCGTTTAATTTATTTTTAAGGCAGGAGATGAGAGTAATGGATTGGTTTCAGGGTGTGAACACCAGTCTCTGATTGTAATTCGGGAGATATGTGGATCTGAAGTTGATGGGCAGGCTGCCTGCTTAGCCAGGTGAGCTTCCATTATCTCAAGAACCTGTGCCGATTAGCCTGCTATCATTTTGAGAGACCTCACTATGAAAACAGACATTTTCCCAAGGTGGCGGAGAAATAAAAGGAAATATTCCATCCAGGTTTAATTCCTTCATTGTTTCAAGCCTATAGAATTGCATCTAACTAATAGGATAGCATGTTTATTCACGAGAGGGCTAATGTCTTATTTTCCTCTCCAGTCACTGTTTCCCTTCTTCCTACCTCAAATTAAGACCAGTTCATCTGTAAGGGATACAAATGTATAATTTTATTTTCTTAGGCCAGTGCCTTGCATAAACTAAAAGTTCAATAAACTTACTGAATAATGAATGAATGAAATTAATTTAAGAACTATGTAGCAAGGTGAAATATGATTTATAATAGTATATGTGATTGTATATATTTATCCTCCAGCTTTTTCATAGCTACCATGCCCTGGTATTACCTAATTTAGCTGTGATTTTGCCTTCTTAGTGCTCAATTGAATCTACTGTTTTGCAACTTTTAAGAGTTAATATGTTTTTGCTTTAATTCTAAAAAGCTTTCCTTAAGAGGGTTTATGCTTTTGTTTATAAACCTCTTCAGAGGTTTATTCTTTGATCAAAGTCATATTAAATCAGACACTGTGGAAAATCAAATCTTTACACCTTTCAGGAGACTTTTTAAGGAATCTCATGATTTGATTTTCACATTCTTTTTCATATACTTTATTTTGTGACAGTTCATACATTTGGTTCGTATGATGTTGTATATCACATAGTCAATTAATATGATCACTAATAATTACATCTCTCAAGTCCATGTAACAGTAAATCAAGGGGTAAAACATGAAAGGCAAAGAAAAAAATAGGTCTTTCTTACTTAATATTTTATTTAATCAAAATACTATTTAATTTTTCTATCGCAATTTACGTTTAGGATCTATCAAATTAAAATGATCAGAGTTCTTGGCAGAGTAAAAAAAAACATCCTATTTCCCTACAACACACACACATAGGTACACCCTTTTATTTTAGAGGCAGATTAAATTTTAGATTTCTCTGAAGAAGATGCCATTTGTTCAATAAAACCTATTGTTATCATTAGCAAATAGGAGCACTGAAAATATGTTGAAAAATTTCAGTCAGCTGTTATTTGAACCTGAATTTTAGAGTTGAGTATCCATGTTGAAGGAATTCAAGAAGACATTGAAGGATAGAGAGCATGTCTCCAGCTGATGTATTAGGCAGGACTGATTGTTATAGGTGTATTAGGGAGAAGGCGGTGCTGCAGTTTCAGTGAGAGACTGGGGTTCTGCCAGCCGGCTAGTGCTTGCCGTCCTTGTGATAATTGTAAAAATATCCATTTACCTTTATTTCTTTCAAACTTGGTTACCCCTTGCCCCTCATTGTCAAACAGATGCCCAATTTAAGAACACAATCCCAGTCAGATTTAGGAACGTGCTAAAACTAAATAAAACAAATACCTCCCTTCACCCCTTCACCCAATTAGGAAAAAATGTTCCAAAATATCAAGAGTTACAACTGGAAAAAAAAAAGAGAGAGAGAGAGAATAGAAAAAACAAAACTTTTTACTTCAAAAGGTAATTGACTTTATGGGCTTCCCTGGTGGTGCAGTGGTTGGGGGTCTGCCTGCCAGTGTAAGGGACATGGGTTCGAGCCCTGGTCCAGGAAGATCCCACATGCCATGGAGCAGCTAAGCCTGTGTGCCACAACTACTGAGCCTGCACTCTGGAGCCCGTGAGGCACAACTACTGAGCCTGTGTGCCACAACTACTGAAGCCCGTGTGCCTAGAGCCTGTGCTCTGCAACAAGAGAGAACACTGCAACGAGAAGCCCACTGCAGCTAGAGAAAGCCCGTGTGCAGCAATGAAGACCCAATGCAGCCAAAAATAAATAAATAAAATAAATAAATTTATTAAAAATATATTAATTGACTTTCAAACATGGCTTTCTTTTGTTGAGAAACAGACACTTGTATAGTTAAAGGGTTTCTTGAGATTGTACTTGAAATTAATGTAGCATATTTACCAGAGGTAGCCTAACTATTAGTATCATTTGATATGTATAGTGGTCAAATTCCAGCAAGTTGATGGAAATATGAAATTTTGTCTAATAAATACCTTTTATCCATTGCCTTCAAAGTTCACTCTGGAGAGGCCCTGGAATGCTGGGAGTTGAGGAGGAAATACAGTAACTTTCCTCCAGGCTGGATTTAAGGTGTTTTTATACCTAAATACTGTAAAAATTAGGTTACTTTTGGCCTACCATTTCAGACTGAGTTAGAGTTACACCATTGTATGTCTTCTGGATTGTCCCTTGCTACAGCCGTGCCAAGAGCCAGCATGGGTGTGCATTATTAGTCTTGGTGGATAAAATAGAAAGACTCACATTCTTCTGTTATTCTGAGAATGACCACTATATACCTACATACTTTCATACAGATGTTTACTATATGCTTATTTCCATTTCGTTTTGACTCCCCTAAGGATTAGCATGTAAATCTGAAGAAAGAAGGATATTTGTTCCTACCACCTCTTTTAGTGCCACCAACTTCTCCAGTAGGAGTTCTGGGTAAGAGACATTGAACCCATGTATTTTAGGAACTAGGTCACCGAGTTCCTTATGAATACCTGTAATTATGTCGAGGGTCTCGTTACCTCTTTTACTACTCAATCAGAAGTAGTAAGGAGTTAAGGGATAGACAATAAGCCAGAATGTTCTCATAAGTATCTTTAAGAAACATAGCATAGAAGTGTTTCTTTATCAAGTTTACAGATTTGAAAATCTGGAGCAAAAGACTACATCTACTAGAGATATTAATATGGTTCTATGAAATAGTCAAAAATATATATTTGAGTCACAATGTATCGTAACTTCTTTATAGTGTACTGGTAAATTATAATTACTTAGCATGGTTACTGGTTTATAAAGTCCTTAAAAAGGACTTATGTGTATCTGTATATAAAAGGGAGAATAAAAAGGAGACCGTAATGCTTATTTAATTCAGCACATATTTATTGATTATATCCAAGGCCTTGGAAGGAAAGACACAGTCCAGATGAGATGTTTAGATCATATTTGCTGTTCATCATTGTTTCTAATAGATCTTAGGAAGTCTGTATTTTGAATGATTTTTCCTCAGTTTCTATATTATGGATGATGTTTTTCTTTTGGCAACTGTAGGGTTAAGGGAAATATTTTATCAAACCAGTCAAATATATTATTGAAACATGCATTTACAAGTATTAGCTCTTTTAATCTTCATAGGTAGATACTGTTGCCCTCATCTTAAAGATGAGATACATAGCTACAGTTAAAGAGGTATAACTGTGATTCAAACCTAGTTTGTCTTGCTCCAGAATCCATGTTCTTAGCTAATATGACAATATTTCCAAAACTACAGATTGCAATTTATTAATGGGTTGCAAAATCAATATAGTGTTTTGCAACTAGCAGTTTAATAAAAATGATATGGAATAAAAAAGATAAGAATATAAGATATATTTGTGTGTAGTAAATGTACATTATATGTAGTAGGTATAAATATTGTCTTATGAAACCATTTTTCATAAACATGCATATATATTTAGACACACATAGATATGCATATATATTGAGTTACAATAAAAAATGTATTTCTTATTGTGTATCTAGGTCAAAAACTGCAAGCCACTACACTATACTACACTATAGAGCCAGTCAATGCCTTGAAAAAAGAAGTAGGCGTTCAGTAAATCTTTATAAAGTTAAATTAATGTATTATTACATTTTTAAAAACCCATACACAATATTAGGCTAAAAGGCTTCTGCTGAGCCTATAATTCCCCTGAGGAGTAGAACTGAAAATGTTAGTCCTAGAGTTCCTAACCAATGGACCTGTAACAGTCTAGTGTAATCAATTAATTTATATCCAGTCCCAAATCTAAATTCAAGTCCTTTTCCCTAAATCTTTCTGGTTGGTAATTTTTTATTACTTTAAGACTTGGCCTCATACTTTAATGCTGTCAAATAAAATGGTCCAAAATAAGTGGCGGTTCCTAAAAAATCACAGCAGTCTAGGTTCCATTAAAGTAATAATATTGTCAACAAGAGGGGTTTATTTCAGCAATGCAAGAATATTTCAATGCTAGGAAATCTATTTATCATATTAAACTAAGGAGAAAAATCATATGCATGTATCTCTATAGACACTGAAACGACATATGAAAAAAATTGACAATTAATGACCATTCTTCATACTCAGTAAAATAGGATTGAAAGGAGACTTCGTCAATGTGATAAAATATATCAGCCCAAAAGTCATGATTGATAGGAACACATGAGGCATGCTTACTAACATCGGAAGCAAGGAAAAATTTGGTTCACTCTCTTTACCATTACTTAATATTGTGCTGGAGGAAACTGCCAATGCAGTTAGATAAAAGAAAGAAAAGCGGATATAAAACTGTGCAAGGAAGAGGTAAAATAATCACTATTTACAGATTATAAGATTTTATGCTCACAGACCTCAGGGAATCAGTTGAAAAATGATCACAAACAATAACTCCATAATAAGGAAGTTCAAAATTAATATACCTGTTATTTAATGGTGTAATATTTATATTAAATAACATGAAAAAGAATACTTAAAAATGGGAAGAACTACTGTATTCTTTGATTGGTACATCATATAGTCTGTATCTCATACTGAACATACAGCAGCATCCATATCTCATACTGAACATCAGGATAAGCTCTGATTTGGAACAAAGATTTAAATTTGAAAGATGAAACCATAAAAGTAGTATAAGAAAGTATAAATTTCTTATGGTCTTAGTATGGAGAAGGCCTTTTTAATAAAATTCAAAATCTAAAAGTCAATTAAAGAGATTAATATGTTTGAATTTATAAAAATTTAGAACTTCAACATGGCAAAAAAATCAGCAAAACCATAAATAACAAGTTGAAGGTAAAAATTGCAACTCATTATGAATAAAGATCTGATCTCCCTATTATATAACAAAACCTAATAATTGACAAAGAACACCTAATGGACATCTGGTCAAATTATCCTAACACATAGTTCAAAGGAAAATACCAATGACTTTTATACATATAAAGAGTTTCAAAATAGGAAAAAATCTATAACTACACTTGACAGCATTTATAATCCAGTAAATAGCAAAAATCCAAATGTGTAATAGCATACTCTATTGGCAAGGCTATCAGGAAATAGGACTCATACATTGTTGATGAGAGTATAAGTTGGTATGAATATAAGTTAGAACAAATGCATATAAGTTTTGATTTAGTATTCCTATTTCTATAAATTTATCTAACAATATATTTGTAAAATGTTAAATGTACAGCATTGTTTTTAATAGTAAAAATGGGAAACAGTTTGCAAATAATGTCCATCAGTAGAGTACTGGTTAAATAAATTAGGTACCTCAACAAGGGGATATTATGTAGGTGTGTAAAATGAGGAATATTATGAATATGGAAAGATTTCCAAAATATATTGCTAAGTTAAAAAAAAAACAAGGACAGAAAACATAAGCTACATTTGTGCAAAAAAGAGATAAATTGCTGATCACTATATTAAAAATATTAGAAAAGATGTGTAAGAAAGCCAAAAAATGTGTTTTGAGGGTATTTTGGTAGAGGGTTAAGGGTTGAGAGCTGAGCAGATAGAGGAATGGATTGGAAGTAAGACTCTTCACTATATACTTTGTTAAAGCAAGACTTTTCACTGTATATATATACCTTAAAACTTTTTTAGAGCCCTGCAAATATATATTACATTATATATATATATATGTGTGTGTGTGTGTGTAGTCAACAAAAAAAAGAAAAAATAAGCACTGAAAATTAAAAAAAAAAAACCTATTACTCAGTAATTTTCCTCGGAAGTGGGACTAAAAATGTCATCCCCATGGTTCCATGCAAGTGTAACTGTAAGAGACTAGCATAATCCATCCATTTGCTTTCCCTCCCCCCAGCATAGATTTAAATTCCTCACACTCAAATCATTTGTTGATAGTTTTATTTATTGTATATATTCAATAATTTTAATTGCATTTTGTCTTGGCTTCCACACTTTAAAACCATCAAGCAATTATTATCCAAAAATATGTGTAAGTGGTAGTTTAAAAAACCAATTAAACAAAAATCAGGACTGGAATTCATCTTAAAAATTCCTGGACATTACTATACAACATGCAGCTCTGAAAATTATAATATTATTAAAAATCTCTGAATATATTTTACCTTATTATGCTTATCTCCTTGAAGTATAACATTGTCAAATTGCCATGCTGTAACATGATGGTAATAGTGCTAGTGTTAGGAGTTTGTTTTCATTAGGGTTAAAATTCAGTTAATAAATGTGAATTTACAAGACATAAATATAAATGAGAACATCAAACATTATTCAACATGGGATTCAACAGCTACATCTTAACGTTTTGGTAGGATTCATTTATTAGCTGTGAGAATTATTTAACCTTTCAGAAAGCTGGTTTCTTAATTTGTAAAAAAGGTACCAATATATACTTGCCTCATAGGGTTGTGGTCAAGATTAGAGTGAATGTCTTCGAAAAAGACTGCTGACTATAAGCATTTATTAGTTTTGTGGTTATATTAATCGTTTCCTCCTACCTATAATATTTGATTTATTTGAATGAAAAAGGGAAGTTGATTACAAAAATTTTTACTGTTGTAAGTTTGGTTTAAATTCATTCTTCAGTTACTGAAAGTTTGATAGGATCAATTATTAAAATCACTTTTAAAATCATTTCCTCAAATAGAATATTTCATATGGAGAATGAGCTGTTCCATTTAAATTCTTTGAAAGATTTTAAATAATGGTTGATTGTTTTAAAAAACAGCATATCCACTGGAGAGAATAAGATACAGCTATTAAAAATAATGTGCTATAAAGATAATTATGGCATAGGAATTCTTCAAAATACAGAAATTTAAAAGGCTGCACAAGTTTAGCAGGATCTCAAATTTGTAAATAAAACCCCACTTATATATAAGTGTATGTATACTTCTTAAAAATAGGAAGAATATACATCAAATGTTAATAATGGTTATCTTTGAGTATTGGAATTGTGATATTTGTTTGTTTTATATTCTTTTCTAGATTTCTGAATTTTATACAATAAACATGTATTGCATATACGTATAATATTTAAAAAGCAGTGTGTTTTTACATCTACTTTGAGACTTAATTTCAGGATGAGTAGAATCTAATCACACACCTCCTAAAGAAAAACAGTTCAAAGCTTTATTAACTTTGTTAGTGGAATCTTATTCCAGAAGAGTAGAAGTTGGCACCTGGAAGCACTCTTGGCACGTTTTCTTATTGAGGAGGGGTTTATTTTGGTAAAGTAACACTACCACTGTAGCCTGATGACTACTGAAGTGGGATCAGATCTCAGGTCACATCAGTTCAGTAGCTCAGCATGTAGCTCAGCTCTCTGAAATTGTGGGCCACACTAAGGGTTTTTAGAAGGTGATCCCTGTGTCTTTTCATGCATCTAAATCTGCTTATGGAGACCAAATACGGATCACAGGACATTGGGGATGGTAAAAGTAGTACATTAAGCTAATGTAAGGAAAGTTATTTTGTGCTATGTAAATGCAGGTAAAATTTAAAAGAAATATGTAAAGTTCTGCCAGCATTCTGCTGAATTTAAACAAATCCCCTGCTTTCCAATGGAATAATTTCACATCTTATATAGTCTTCATTATTTCATTTCTTAGCAGCTAGTGTTGTTCTAGTTGACATCAGACATAATACTCATTATGAATACTTTGGGGAATATTCAGTGAGCTACACACTGAAAAGGGATATCTTGTGGGTTTCTATTTAGTAATTTCAATCATTTTTCCTCAATTTATATTCACTTCATCCTTCTGACAGTTCAAGTTGGTGTCCCTGTTGTCTTTATGTTACCTTTTGCCTAATTGAGGATCATGCCCCTGAATCTTTTCATTTCATTTAATCATAGCTTTTGAGAGATATTTCAACCCCCTTCATTTTAGAGGCGTAAAAACTGAGACCTAGAAAAGTTAGGGAATTGTCCAAGGCTGTAGTTAGTAAATAGATAAACTTTTAAGTCTTCTGACTTCTAATTCAGGCTGTAGTATGCTCTACCATGTTCCAGTTATTTTTGAAAATTCTCAAAAATATTGTCAAAGAAAGGCGTAGGAGTATAGAAATATGTATGTGTGATGTATGTTTAATTGTTTTTCCTCCCATAAGTATTCCTGAGAAAGATATATATATATATATCTCATGGAAAATTATCCAAATTATCACTGAAAACCTGAAAACTCTGGCACATGAAAGTAGGAATATAGTTCTCATAATAACTGAACTTGATTCACAATTCACTTATGTACCTATTAAGTTCTAGTCAGAGTCTCACAACAGATGACCAAATCTGCTCTTTCTATAGTGAGAGAAATAGAGACAATTCTACAATTAGAATTTTGAGATTCTAATGGAAACTGGATAAATGCATGTATGCATTCATACTTAAAATGAAGCATGAAATATATTTGGATTCAAAGATTCCCCTCTCTCAAAAGCTACAGCCTTGAAGCCATGAGACCTTACAATTATCATCTCTTGACATAAATATAATGAATCACACCCAAGTAAGAAGTAATTCTTCATGTTCTTGCTCTGCTAAGCCTTAAAGTTCTCAAGGGCAAGGGATTACAAAGTATCTTCAGAGGACCATTATTTTGGTTGTCTTTTACTAACAGTCCAAGTGTTTTGTGATGACCCCCTTTCCATATGTATCTGAGAGAACCCTAAAGTGTTTCTGAATCTGAGCAGGCTAATTTGGCCCCCCATATGATATAATTATTTCTAAATTCATAATTTTTTCTCATTTATCAACCACCTGATATATCTCTTCTTTACCTTATGACCTGATGAGTGCAATGACGGAGACATTTCAAATGAAAATTACATTATAATTTAGAAAAACCTTTTAGCTGAAAAGTATTTAAAAATTACATACTTTTTAGCACTATTGTGCAAGTATTATATATTAATCACATATTAAATACATGGATTATTTAATGTGTTCTCATAGTACTGAATATGAACAAGATATGTGACAGTGAGACTTAAGATACTTTACTTTTAGATTTTCCAAGTGGCAAAGGGCTTTTAGATATTTGGTATCAGAATGGAAAACCTACTAAAAACAAACATATTTCCTTAAGAGTGGTTAGACCACCTTTTCATTTAGAAAAAGAGTTTGGCCCCCTCTTTCCATAAATTACTATTTTAGAAACTACAGAAGAAAATTTTAAAATAGGATCAACGTTAAAATATTTAAATACTAATTATTTGATTTATTATCATCAGTCATTATAGTAGTACGCTGTTTTTAAAAAGAAGTGGTCAATGACGAAGTTTAACAATTTAAATAAAGTAAGTTTAGGTAAATTTATACCTTTAAAAGGAAAAAAATGGAATCACTTAATTCTTATCACTATATTTCTGATTATGAAAATATATAGATTGGAGAAAGTGTTCTCAAACAGATTATACATTTATCTTTTGCCCCAGAGATGTTATATTATCTGAAACAGGCAAAAGTTAAATAGTGTAAAAGAAGTTGTTTCAAAACTCTTAAATCTTAGTGCCAACATTACAATGAAATAGAGTTTTGTGATAGAGTTTGGTTAAACTGTAAGCTACAGCACAGCAGTTCAGCAGTTTAACTACAGAGATTTTGAGCATGGTGCCAATCTATCAGTAGTTTTTATTGAAGAAGTTATTTTTTTCCCCCAGAATTCTGATTTTCAGTGCTTGATAGGAGGTAAAAAAGGATCTTTGCACTTCTGTCTTTGGATTTCGGTTACAATTTTATAAGCTGGTAAGCTTTCTGTAAATTGTGTTGTTTTCGTTAGGGAAATACACACACATGTATTACACTTACTGAAATGTTTTAGATAAAATCATTTCATCAAGTGATTTGGGAAAGTTTGAGTATATCAGAGATGATATAATGTATTATGTATAAACAAAACTTTCAGGTAAGAAAAAAAAACAGTTCAGAAATTAGAATATTCCTTCATTGTGTGTGTGTGTGTGTGTGTGTGTGTGTGTGTGTGTGCATGCGCGCGCGCGCACATGTTTTCCCTCACTTCAGTGGTATTCTACCCCTTCCTTCCCAAACCTCTTGTGTATTTTCACTAATAGTGATGTCAGGTTCTTTAAGAGAGCGGATGGAAAGGAAAACAGCAGGGGAGGAGAGGATTGGATCTTCCGGGAATGATTGGGAGGGAAGGCAGTTGGGGAATTGCTTTCTATGGGTAGCTTATGGAGGAGAGCTCTGCTCTAGGAGAGGTGCCAGGTCTTCAGGGAGGTTCAGGGGAATAAAGGGTCAGGAATGACTCACTTCAGGGAGTCATTGGAATTGAAAGAAACACAGCCATGAAGGACTTCTTTTGGATTCTCCTCAAAGGAGACCAGTGAGGGAAGGCAGTGAGCTCCTCTGAGAAAATTCTGGGATAGAAGCAGGGAGGGGGGAGGAGTGAAATCTCTCCACTACTTTTGTTGTTGGCTCCACTTAGATGCCTGGTGTGAGGGAGGATCTAGAGAGTGGTAGTTACAAATTGGTTGGCTGTGTAAATCTGTTTGCGTTTGTGAATGTTGTTCTGATTTCCTCTTCTTTTTACCGTCTTATCTGAGTCTGGGAATGGCTGAAGGCTTTATTGCTATCTGTGTGTTGCATGCTATGTGGATCTTTTAAGGTGTGACCTTATCAAAGTTGGCATCTAAATGCAAAGGAAAATGCTGGGCAAGCTTGTTCTAGTTGTGGTTCCTGTCACCAGACCATAGCAACGTGGAACAATGGATACATTACCTGAATTCACTGGGTGTAGGCAGAGTCCCTGCTTCCATGCTTGTTCTTATCAGTGTTTAAAATAGCACCCAGTACTATGAGTACTATCTATCGAGAGAACACCTCCTTCTCCTTCTCTTCTTTTCCCTATGCTTTGTGCATATTTTAAGGGGGAAGGCTTTTGTTTGAGTAGTTAGAAAATGTGGAAAAACAAGATTACAACGTCGGGGTGAAAGTAGTACAAGATTGGAAGAATGAAACTCTTTTTCTTCACTCGGAGTAAAATGATACTCTTGGCTCAAGGCCAGAGAAACATAGGAGTTAGGATGGTGCGGACAGGCCTGGCAACAAGTTTGTTAAGGAATGGGCTGAGAGAGCTCTATCTCTGCCCCGTGGTTTACTGTTGTATTTGCCTTTTAACTCTTTGTTTTTTTGTCTGTTGGAAGCAGAGGTAGAGAGATTACAATAAGGTTCAAAACCACAGCAAAACAAAACTTTAAAACACTTGTGGGGTAGCCTAAGAGATATACTAACAGGTTCTGTTTTAACCATGCTGATAATTTTTTTAAAAATTGATTTAGAATATTTTATTTTATTTTTTAAATTTTTTTAAATTGAATTTTATGTTTTTTTGAATTTTATTTTATTTTTTTATACAGCAGGTTCTTATTAGTTATCCATTTTATACATATTAGTGTATATATGTCAATCCCAATCTCCCAGTTCATCACACCACCAAGATAATTTTTTTTTTCCTGAGGGTTTTTGCAGGGTATGGAATAGTTAACCCTCTTTTTCTCCTATATTTTACTCCTATACTTCACCTATAGTGCAAATAGAATCTGAAGTGAGAACTAAAATAAAGGAAACAAAACACAGTTTTATGCAGAAAATATATACATATTCTGAATGTGCCCTTTATAGGACATAATTAGCATTCCTTTTATTCAGTACATTTCAAAATATACTATTCTTTTTATAATTTTAACATTTTCCTTATAAATCTGATGACTTTATTTGTGATTGTTAAAAAAATTTAGTGTGTTTTTCTGTAATAATTGTTCTAAGTTATAACAACATTTTAGAAATCTATATACACTTTATAATAGTTATTTGTTAAGTTCCCTTCAAATATTGTATTAATTATCCAAAGTTTATAAAACAAACATTTATTGAAGATCAAGTTGTAGTTTTAAGAAGACCTTTTCTTTCAGGGAATGAAGGTAACAATAAGAAAGTTTAAAGAGAGTTCCTACTCTTTCCTTAAAAAAAAACGCCTATTCATCTTTTGTCCTCACGCACTCCTTCATTTATTCTTTCATGCAATGTACGTTCATCAGGTACCTGCTAAACTTATATTAAGCCTCTCCTTTTTAGTGTGCTGACTTGATAAATCGGTTTACCTTTTGTAAGTGTTAATAAGATATTTTTATAGGCAGTCCAGGCTCTGGAGACAGTCAGTCATAGGTTAAAGTCCAAGTGTCTCTGTTAGCTGTGATAAACATGTATACATGTCTGTCTGTCTATCATCGTTGATCACAATCTGTCATCATTTTACTCCAAAAACTTGCTAGCTACTAAGTGACCTTGTGTGAATAAATTAATACCTCTGAGTTTCAGTTGATATACCTATATAAGGACAAGCGATAATACTTATATTTGTTGACTTTGTCAGAATTAGATGAGGTATGTAATGAAGCCTCCTCTATAGTATTTGGAATAGTATAGGAGCTCAGTTACTTATTATTGTTATTGTTTGTATTCTCATTAGCATGACTACTCTACGGGCTTGAGGCTCCAATTATTTTCTTGCCTCCATGCTGTCTTACTCTTGTATTTTTCCATTACTGCCTACTCCACAATATTCTAGAGTAGAAAAAAAATCTGTTTTCAGCTGCCCTGTTGGTCATACTTGCTTCCATCCTGATGCCTTCATGCATGCTGTTGTAGAGTAGCAGGAATGCTGAGGAAGCACTGCTTTTTTTTTTCTTCCTCTGGTACAACTGGGAATGTGACAGAAAGAGTGGAATACTTCATTATTAGTAAAGTCAACAGTATATTTTTCTACAAACTCAATATAACTGAGGCCTCCTTCTTTTAAATAATATATATGGTCCTATCAAAACTTTTAGCTGTATGCTCTGGGTCTTTATGTATATTTTTTGTTAATTTCTGATAATGAGTTATTGGTATCTTCAGAGATTGACATCTTATTTCTGTTTAAAATGCCATAATGATTTTATGTTGGAAACAAAGAAGAGGTTCAAAAACAACCTCCAGACTTGTCTTGGTGAATTGTGAAGTGCTCTGGTTTATTTTTGTTTGAACTGCATTTTATGGTCAAGTACTGTACTGCACTGTGCATTTTAATTCAGCATTGAAGATTCAATCTGAAAATTTTTTCTTTTTCTACTTTCTCTGTATTCTTCAAGAGCTTATTACCTTTGCTCCAGCTGGAGAAAAGTTGGGCAAACAGATACCTTGACAGCTTCTAATCATGTCTTGGCTTTCCTGGGTACAGAAAATAGTTATTTCTAGGATAGTACATCTGTGCCATCTGAAAGATGCCAGTCACAAATTATAATATAATTGAAAAAATGAAAATCGCCACAACTTTAAAACTATGCGTTATATTTATTTTATTTATTTATTATTTTTGGCTGCATTGGGTCTTCATTGCTGCATTTCTCTAGTTGCGGCAAGTGGGGGCTACTCTTTGTTGCAGTGTGAGGGCTTCTCATTGCAGTGGCTTCTCTTGTTGCGGAGCATGGGCTCTAGGTGCGCAGGCTTCAGTAGTTGCGGTGCACGGGCTTAGTTGCTCCGTGGCATATGGGAACTTCCCGGACCAGGGCTTGAACCCATGTCCCCTGCATTGGCAGGTGGATTCTTAACCACTGCGCCACCGGGGAAGCCCCTAAAACTATGCATTCTATGTGCTTCTATCTTGGTTTTACCAAAAATATGAAAAATCTGTGTAGCAGATTCAGGTTTACAGCCCGGAATTCACTTCCTGTTGGCTTCCATGGTGACAGTGTTCTTCTAAGTGCCAATTTTGAATACTGGTAACTGGTTATGGATCAGTTATCTGAAATGGTAGGTTCATTTGTTAAGGGAGGAATGACATTATTTCCTGTCCTTTGGACAGAACTAAAGTGAGAATAAAGTGGTAAGAATGTTCCTTTGCACTTTAGGTGTTAATGTGCTATCATTTGTGCTACTGATTTGATTGCCACAGCTACTATCATTAGCATCTTGGACCAAACATGGAACAAGCTGTACTCTATTCCATGTATGATGGAATACAGAGACTGATTAAAAGTACTTTGAAAGGCACTGGGTTATTTTTTGATAGCTGACTGTGACCTTATACACTGGGGTCTTAAAGTTACTTCCATTTGCAGATGTTAAACATTTTTAATCATTGCTTCTTGAAATGAAATATAAATTTAATTTGGACCTAGGGAAGGCTCTTCTCCATTTGAAACTCATTTGTTTTTGTAACCTCAGAATCATCTTCAGAGTAGGTAGTGTCAGTCACCAGAAAAACCTCAAGGTGAAGAAAGCTAATATAAGTCCTTTTCCTAGGGCATTCTTAAGGCAGATTGGAGTGAAGGTATCTATTCCATTTCATTTCTGATGTCTTTTCTGGACTACTTTAGGTAAGGAAGCTTTTAATTTGACATCTGGAAGAAGAAAAGCTCTTTTTTTTAACATCTTTATTGGAGTATAATTGCTTTACAATGATGTGTTAAGTTTCTGCTTTATAACAAAGTGAATCAGCTATACATATACATATATCCCCATATCTCCTCCCTCTTGCATCTCCCTCCCATCCTCCTTATCCCACCCCTCTAGGTGGTCACAAAGCACCGAGCTGATCTCCCTGTGCTATGCAGCTGCTTCCCACTAGCTATCTATTTTACATTCAGTAGTGTATATATGTCCATGCCACTCTCTCACTTCGTCCCAGCTTACCCTTTCCCCTCACCGTGTTCTCAAGTCCATTCTCTACATCTGTGTCTTTATTCCTGTCCTGCCCCTAGATTCTTCGGAATCATTTTTTTTTTTTTTTAGATTCCATATATATGTGTTAGCATACGGTGTTTGTTTTTCTCTTTCTAACTTACTTCACTCTGTATGACAGACTCTAGGTCCATCCACCTCACTACAAATAACTCAATTTCGTTTCTTTTTATAGTTGAGTAATATTCCATTGTATATATGTCCCACATATTCTTTATCCATTCATCTGTCGATGGACACTGAGGTTGCTTCCATGTCCTGGCTTTTGTAAATAGAGCTGCAATGAACATTATGGTGCATGACTCTTTTTGAATTATGGTTTTCTAAGGGTATATGCCCAGTAGTGGGGTTGCTGGGTCATATGGTAGTTCTATTTTTAGTCTTCTAAGGAACCTCCGTACTGTTCTCCATAGTGGCTGTATCAATTTACATTTCCACCAACAGTGCAAGAGGGTTTCCTTTTCTCCACACCCTCTCCAGCATTTATTGTTTCTAGATTTTTTGATGATGGCCATTCTGACTGGTGTGAGGTGATACCTCATTGTAGTTTTGATTTGCATTTCTCTAATGATTAGTGATGTTGAGCATCCTTTCATGTGTTTGTTGGCAACTGTATGTCTTCTTTGGAGAAATGTCTATTTAGGTCTTCTGCCCATTTTTCAATTGGGTTGTTTGTTTTTTTGATATTGAGCTGCATGAGCTGCTTGTAAATTTTCGAAATTAATCCTTTGTCAGTTGCTTCCTTTGCAAATATTTTCTCCCATCCTGAGGGTTGTCTTTTCGTCTTGTTTATGGCTTCCTTTGCTGCACAAAAGCTTTTAAGTTTCATTAGGTCCCATTTGTTTATTTTTTTTTTTTAGTTTCCATTTCTCTAGGAGTTGGGTCAAAAAGGATCTTGCTGTGATTTATGTCACAGAGTGTTCTGCCTGTGTTTTCCTCTAAGAGTTTTATAGTGTCTGGCCTTACATTTAGGTGTTTAATCCATTTTGAGTTTATTTTTGTGTATGGTGTTAGGGAGTGTTCTAATTTCATTCTTTTACATGTAGCTGTCCAGTTTTCCCAGCACCACTTATTGAGGAGGCTGTCTTTTCCCCATTGTATATTCTTGCCTCCTTTATCAAAAATAAGTGACCATAGGTGCATGGGTTTATCTCTGGGCTTTCTATCCTGTTCCATTGATCTATATTTCTGTTTTTGTGCCAGTACTACACTGTCTTGATTACTGTATCTTTGTAGTTTATTCTGAAGTCTGGTAGGCTGATTCCTCCAGCTCTGTTTTACTTTCTCAAGATTGCTTTGGCTGTTTGGGGTCTTTTGTGTTTCCATACAAATTATGAAATTTTTGGTTCTAGTTCTGTGAAAAATGCCATTGCTAGTTTGATAGGGATTGCACTGAATCTGTAGATTGCTTTGGGTAGTATAGTCATTTTCAAAATGTTGATTCTTCCAGTCCAAGAACATGGTATATCTCTCCATCTGTTTGTATCATCTTTAATTTCTTTCATCAGTGTCTTATAGTTTTCTGCATACAGGTCTTTTGTCTCCTTATGTAGGTTTATTCCTAGGTATTTTATTCTTTCTGTTGCAATGGTAAATGGGAGTGTTTCCTTAATTTCACTTTAAGAGTTTTCATCAGTAGTGTATAGGAATGCCAGAGATTTCTGTGCATTAATTTTGTATTCTGCTACTTTACCAAATACATTGATTAGCTCTAGTAGTTTTCTGGTAGCGTCTTTAGGATTCTCTATGTATAGTATGATGTCATCTGCAAACAATGATAGCTTTGCTTCTTCTTTTCCGATTTGGATTCCTTTTATTTCTTTTTCTTCTCTGATTGCTGTGGCTAAAACTTCCAAAACTATGTTGAATAATAGGGGTAAGAGTGGGCAACCTTGTCTTGGTCCTTATCTTAGAGGAAATGGTTTCAGTTTTTCACCATTGAGAAAGATGTTGGCTGTGGGTTTGTCATATATGGGCTTTATTATGTTGAGGTAAGTTCCCTCTATGCCTACTTTCTGGAGGGTTTTTATCATAAATGGGTGTTGAATTTTGTCCAAAGAGAAGAGCTCTTTTGGATGGGAGAAATAATGAGTAATGCTGTTTTTCTAATTAATTAATTAATTTATTTATTTATTTTTGGCCATGGCATGGCATGTGGCATCTTAGTTCCCCTTAGATCAAAACTGCGCCTCCAGTGGAATTGCTGAGTTGTAGCCACTGGACCACCAGGGAAGTCCCAGTAATGCTGGTTTAGAGACTATCTCTTACCTTCCTTTCCAATCCCAAGCACTATATAGTGTTTTAAATAACCAGCGAAGGTGGCTCTGTTGCTCAGTGGATAGCGTGTTGGACTTCTAAATAACCATTGAAAACATTTCATGGTTTCTGAGATTTTTTTTAGATAGGCTTGAAAGGTATGAAGTGATTTACTGATTAAACCAAACTTTATCATTATAGACACAAGAATGTTCTCTCTCCACCTTGCATTGTTTCACTGTATTATTGTCTTCTTAGGGATAGGGATATAGGAGATTTTTTTTTTGTTAATAAAGGGATATATGCATCCCTTTATTTTATACACATATAAAAATATATAAATGTATTTAAATATATATAAAATATATATATATATGTGTATAAAAGGACAGCCCTAATAAAGTTCAACTGTGTAGGTAGAGTCTATACTGTTATTTGCATTAATGCCAAAACTGGTAAGAGGTTGTGTTGAAACCATAAAAGAAGAGAAAATACAAGGCATAATAAACATTATACATTCTATAAGAAAAACTAAAAATCTTAATATATTATTGACTTTATTGTCTTTATACTGTTGGGGTTTCTCTTTAACTCTATACGGGTACATAGCACTTTTTTTTAGTACTGTCTGGAGGAGCAACAGGTTCTGTTAAAGTCGCCAAATGTTCCAAAATATATTGTAGTTAGATTAGTGTGAGGGACTTCATTTAATAATTTAAATGTAAATTTGTGAGGTTACTCTTACTGGTTGTTTATCATAGTTTATTTAGTGACAATTCTACAGTATAGGAGTTATTCTATACTGCTCTGTACTAAATCAATATTAAGTTAAAATCCAGTTCCTTCATTCAATAGCCTTTCAAGGTAGTAGATTAAAGATGTTTTTACGAAGGGCTCAAAATGGTATACTGGCTATTTTATTGTTTTTTTTATATCTCATTTGAATTATTGTGGTCCATGTAAATGAAACATCATCAGTAAGAGAAGGATTTTTATTTTTTAATTTTAGTTGGTTTTAGTATAAAACAGTCCCTATCCATCATTCCTAACATCAGATATTCTTTATAACAGTTCTACTTAATGTGCAGTCTATGGACCAGGAAGTGTTTGTTACTAGTTGGCCTTGAGATAAACATAGAAGTTAAGTGTTTAAAATTTTTGGAAAAAATTGACAGAGTAATAAAAATTTGGAGCTTGTATTTTGTATTTTTCAACTTTTGCTTTTATTGTATTAAACAAAGGTATTTGTCTGTGACAAATTGGGAATTTTTAAAAAAGGTGATCCTTCACAGGTCCTTTGAGAAGCATTACTTTAGAGGACATAACATAAGGAGAGTCACCTATGTGCTCTGTGTCAGTTACCTTGAATGTTATGCATTAAAATATAAATATACCCTAAACCAACCTATATTACTAAGTAGAATACCACATAATTTTTATAAATGAAACAAAAATGAAAATGAGAGCCAACTCTTCATTGCATCTAAAGGAGCAGAGCTTTTACTATATGCCTGATAAGTATCATTTATTAAGGGCTTAAAATGTGCCAAGTACAAGGGGTTTGCTTTATCTCATTTAATGCTATAAAATCACAGTGGGGTGGGTTTCATGTTACCCTCATTTTAAAGATGAGTACTGGTTGGGGGAGGGATTGTTAAACACATACATTTTGTATGTTAGGATAGGTGATGGTGTTTTCTAATTTATATCCCAGATTTTTAGGACATTCTTTTTTAGCAGTGGAGGAAAGAGATCATGTTAGTTTTAGTAGCTTTTTTTTCTGTGTGTCGTGCTCTAAAATCAGGAGGTAGTTAGAGGTAGAAAAGGAAAACTCAGGCGTTTCCTCCAGTGGTAAGTTGTAGAGCACAGTAAGATGAGTATTCATCATACATGTTGACCTCAGAGTCTGTTACTACCAATTATTGATAAATGCAAAATTGTAGGGATAATGTGTTCAGATTATAGTTGATACTGTTCATAAGGTAGGGTCCCTCTTCTCAAAAAGGAGATGAGATGGGATTTTTGAAAGGCATCCCAACTCTTCATATGGACACAGTTACCCAGCTCTCAAGAAGCATGTATATAATATTTACATCTCATAAAGTAATACTCAAAGTATTTTTCTCCTTCTCCAACCTCTTTAGTAATCTATTTTCTCTTTATCTTTGCAAATGAAAAGAAAGAAGGAGTGGAGGGAGGGAGGGAGGGAGAGAGGGTGGGAGAGAGGGAGGAAAGGTGACTTTCCGTATGTAGAATCCCCAACCAAATAAGCCTCTGGATCTTCATCAGTGATAGGTAAACTCAGTTGGTTTTACAGATGCTTTTCTTCCCTAAAACTCTATAATCCAACTAGCTAATATTATATTTTGTTTGTCTCCATTTGGTCATTCTACTACTGATCATTCATGTGTCTATCTGCCTGATCACCTTTGGAGAGTGTTTAAATATTGAGGATAAAAACTATCTAGGGCAAGGCTAGAAGGGGTGACTGGCTCCCGATTCTCTGCTGCCCTTGAAGGCACTGGATAATGGAGAAACAAGTGCCTGCATGTGTTGGATTTTGTTAGTTGGATCTAGCTGCAGCAAAGAGATGACTGAGGTCATGTCAGTGCCTTGGAAGGCTGGGAAGCTGGAACTAGAGCAGCTGAGCCAATCCCCAGACAAACAGGTTTTAACCAGGACAGAGTGAGAGAGCGCTTTGCTTTGGAGTGATTCTGCCATATTTTACTCTGTTCATTTTTGTATAGAGTAGATTAGTTGTGAAGACATTTCTTCTTACGTAGCAAAAAGTGCTCATTTTTATGTTAGTCTTTAAAGTTTTTTTTTTCTTTAAGATGCAAAGGGAATATTAGTTATGTAATTAAGGTAGTGTGATGGGAAGACTATTTGCGACAACAGCAAGGATGACTGTTGACCATCAGCATTTTGTTTAAGGTTAAATGCGGATTAAATGTGGTACCTGCCTGAATGTGTTTAAATCTTTTCAGGTTATGTAACATCAGACTCAAACCCCTTTTAACTCTAGAGTGAGATTTTTCTTACTGTTCCTAAAAGTGACGATTTGGATTCTTAGGCTCAGCTTCTTCACTGGCTTCCTTTGCAAGTCACTTTACTCCTCTGTAGCTTATCTCCTTTTGACTTGAGATCAGTGGTTCTTAATTCTGGCTGAACATTAGAATCATCTGGGGATATTTAAAAAATACTAATGCTTGGCCGCACCCCAGACCAATTTAATCAAAATCTTCAGGGGTGGGTTCAGGCATCTGTAATGATCCTTTAATTTCCCTGGATAATTCTGATGCACAGTGAAGGTCTAGAACCAACAATATAGTATGATATAGCTGACCTAACTTCTGGTTAATTACTACATGTTAACTGCAAAAAGGTATAAGTCACATTGTCTTTCGTTTTTCAATATTGAGTCAGAAAAGTGTCCTTTGATATGATCCTGTACTTTGGCAGATTGTATCTAACATTAATAGGGTATGAAGATACTTGGTGATGTATCGTGTAATTATATCATATTTTATCACACATTTAATTAAATGTAAATAATTGATTTGTCAGCAAGTATATACTGATAGAGAGGGAAGGGTGGGAGAGCAAGGAGTGAAGGGAAGGGATTAACATTTATTGAGCATCTCTGTGCTCTATGTGCCAGGTCCAGAATACAATACTCTCTAGTATAAGAATCACTATTTCCCCTTATACCCGAAGAAATAAGGATGGGAGAGTTTGTTAATTAAATTTAATTATATCTTATTAAGTCATAGAATCTCATGGATATGATTGCTCATAAAAGTCACCTAAGTAACTCATGTGCTGCACAGAAAGGCTAAATGTGGAGGTTTCTGGGTACTTGAAAAATATTAAATCAGTTATGAACCTTGGGATTTAAAATATTTGTCAGCAAAAGTAATTGTGATTAAAAAAGTCCTGAGAAAGAGAATTGGTATTATATATATTATACAGTATAACTATTTGCTTAACTGTGCAGAGTTTAATTTTTTTCTTATCTATTTGGTAATTATAACAGAGATGGAACTTTAATTTTTTAGATATGATTATTCACTAATAAAATGTTTTAAAATGTTGCATGTCAATTTATATTACAAGTCTGATTATTTCCAACTACTGAATATTTCTAGAACCCCCATATTTAACTTGAACATCTAAAATGATTCCACAGTTGTATTAAATTAGCAAAATAAACCATCTTATTATAAAGTATACCATCAACCTTGATTTTACTACATATTCAATGTATTATCTCAGTCTTAAAATATAAAGACAATAATAATTCAGCCGTTCAGTGACTGACATTAAGTTGGCAGTTGTCAAAAATTTTTTAATCTTAGGAGCTAATAGCTTGTATGACAAACTCATCTTTATAATGTTTTAAAAATTACAAGAAGAAAAAAAATGTTCATCCCTATTTGTGAGCATGAAATACACATTAAAAAGTGAAATATCATGCTTCACCCAGGATATTAAAAAAAGATTAAAATTACTGAGATTATTTTACATTGCTAATGTTGTGTTGCTTTGATTGACATTATTGGTAACATTGTAGTTTTCACACAATACTCGTAGGAATATAAATTGGTGCTTCATTTTGGAAGGAAATTTTGTAGTATATATCAGGACCCTTATAATGTCCTCACTGGTTTTTGATCTACTAATGCCTCTTTTAATATTCTAATATTAAGAAACTAATCAGAAGTACAGACAGAAGTTTATGCATAAATATGGTCACTGAAGCATTATTTTTGGAAACAATGCTTAGTAAATTATAGTTGCTACATAAAGGGAAGTATTATGCAACATTAGAAAATTGTGTGATGATTTTCTTAATGAAATGGGAAATGATTAGACCATTTCAGAGGAGTAAATAATATATAATGCATATTATATATGTATATAATTTACATATAGTCTCAACTCCTTGAAAAGAATAATAATACATAATTTATTTATCTATCCATTTGTGCTCTCAACTCTCTTTGAAAAGAAGCAACAAAAAGAGATATGATAAAATGTTAAAAGTAGGGGTAGATTTGTGGATGCTGGCTTATCTATCTCTATATATACTGATTTTATATAATGAGAACTTGTTGCTTTGATAATCAATGAGAAAAAAAAATCATAGTTTACATGTAATTATCAGCAGTTTTATTTGGGGGGCCCAGGCTTGAGTCACAATTCTTAGAGACGTTTTTAGATACTCTTAGGTGTTTTTATGGTCAATATTTTGGCAATTGAGTTTGTGAAATTTACATCAAGTTTGGAGTATAATGCTCTCTTGATCAAGTGCCTCGTCCTCAGAGAATGGGTGCTGTTTTTTGAAATTTCAGCTATACCTTCTTCTCCAGTACCTTTTCTGGGCAATTCTGGGCATATGTTCCAGGTTATCTTCCCATAGGCTGCATGATATTTAGTAGTCATTGTAACTCAGAGATGGGTTACTTATGAATATCAGTTGATACTAAGGAAACTGCAAATGGGATTCTTATACTCCAAGGCACAGTATTTACATTTTACTTTAAATATCTATAATTCTCTCTTTAGTAAATGGAAACAATATCCTTAGATGAGCTAGAAATACTAAATTAAGAATTTTTCCTGAGTTTTGCTTCTGCTGAAATACATGCTATAACTTATTTTTATTTAGGTTTAGTGAAACAGCAAAGTGTGCTTCTTAGCCCAAATTGAAATGTCAGACTTTTCCACCGTAAGAAACTTCAGCAAAACTAGATAAAAAGCAATCTCAAGGTTATGCTAATTTTAATAAAAAATACTTTTAAAGAATTAATCTTTAAAATGTTTATTGTGTATCATTGAATAATTAAAGAGGTTGTTGTATAATTAAAATGAGTAATATATACATGGTTTTAAATTTCTGACTCCTCAGTGTTTAAAACTGTTTTCATTATCAGATAAATCTTTATTGTTGTATATCTCTTCATTGAAGAATACGTTTCTATAATTTTTCAGCTTATGATATTTTACTTTATATATGTTCTCTCACAAGATCATTTTATTTAGTCATACATGTATGCATTTCTCATTCATTCATGTATCTGTTCATGTAACAAGCATTTCTAGAGTGCTAACTGTGTGCTGGATACTTTTCTGCTAGGTCACAGATCTTCCTACTAAAATATTTCAGTTAAATTAGTTGGGTGACTAAATTAGATATAGTTATTTCTGTAATCTTTGAATATGATTTAAACCAGTGGTTCTCATTTAATTGGTCAAATATCAGTGTATTAGTCTGCTCAGGCTGCCATAACAAAATACTTTAGGCTGGGTGGCTTAAACAACAGAAATTTATTTTCTCACATTTCTGGAGGGTGGAAGTCTGAGATCAGGATACCAGCATAGTTGGGTCTGTTGGGTCTTGTGTCGAGGGAATCTTCCCAACTTGCCCATAGCGGCCATCTCACTGTGTCGTAGTCATGTGGCAGAGAGGGAGAAGGAGAGGGAAAACCCTCTGGTATCTCTTCTTAAAAGGACACTGACCCCATTATGAGGGCCCCACCCTCATGACCTCATCTAAACCTAATGATCTTACAAAGGCCCCATTTCTAAGTACCATGAAATTGAGGGTTATAACTTCATCATATGAATTTGGAGGGGGGTGGTGGATACAATTTAGTCCATAGCAATCAGTGTATTTAAATGATTTACCCACATGATTCTGGTGTGCCTCCTGGATTAAGCATCACTGTTTTGAATGAATGTTGGGTTTACTGAATGATTTATTCAGTACTTGTGTAACACCATAATTTTTAATTTAATGGTATATTTTGGTTGATTTTAATTTATTTTATTCTAAAAGCTATTTCTCTATCAATCATTCTTTGTAGTGTTCAGTACTTAAAGAGCTTCTCTACAATTATCACATTTATCCTTAGTTTTCCTTAGTTTTTCCCAAAGTCTGAAACTTTGAGTTCAGGTCTGAACTTAAGACGAATATTTCTAGCTATATTTAGGATATTTAGAAATAACTATAAGTAACATTTTAAGCTCAAAATACTAAAAACTCAGAATTCTTATATACCACTTCACTCAAATTCTCTTTCCAAAATATCTTATCTGTCATTAGTATAGCCCTGTGCTCCATATGGTTCTTTAGGCTTGAAATCTTGGAATCACTGATTACTAAATGTTGTTTCTCATACTTAGCCTGTCCTCTAGTTTCTTATTCTTTTCCTGTAAGATATCTCTTGGTTTGATCCTGACCTTTCTCATCCTACTTCTCCTTGTCTCATTCTAAGCTTTCTTTACCCGGGGCTGACATTCAGCAAGCACTTGCAGGTACGGTTATGCTGGTTGCTAAAATACTAAAATGCTTTTGTGCAGGTTTGATGAATAGCTTTTAGCCCCAAGTTCCATGAGTATCTAGATTCTATCCATGAAGAAAGCTTCGTGAGTACCCTGTTGACTAACATGCTATCAGCTAGTGAGCCGGCCTGTCTCAGCTTATGTATAGCATCCTCCATCTTCCTATGAAACTCCTCTCCCAGGCCAGTGGGGGCACAGGCTGCCTCAAAAAAGATGGTACCCGTGGTGGCAGTGCTGGTAATCCGCCCACCTCCCCTAGCAAATGCCAAGTACCCATGTGGACTCCTGAAGCTATGATAGTCCCTTGCCAGTTCTCTCCTGCTGATGCTTGTGGGAACTGCAGCCTCTCTGCAGTGTACCAATGTATGTAATTGTTAGATATCGAGACTGTCACTCTGGTCTTTACTTCATAAGTATTATGGTAGGTTAGTAGCCTCTTAGTGGCCCTTTACCTTTAGCTACTTTCCCCTCTAACATATTAATTATAGGCAGATGACTCTTCCTAATTTCATCACTCCTCTGACCAAGAGGTGGAAATTAGAACTCAGTTCAAACCCTTTATCAACTGACCTTACCATTTCTGCTTAACTTGTTATTTCATGCCTCTCTTAAAAGAAGTCAGATTGATCTTTTAACACAAGATGTTCTCATTTCCCTTTTTATGTTTCCCTGTGTTCTTTTTCACACCTCGGAAATTCTCTATCTTGTGCTATTCCAAGTCAAACATTTCCTTTAAGCTCTATCTTAGTCCTATCTCAGGTAATTCCTCTTTGAAAGTTTTACTTACTTCTCAGATTTATAATGACCTTCATGTCTTATAATCCGTATCAGCTTACGTCTTATAAAGCATTAATTCCAGAACTAGAAAGTTAGAGTTCACGTAGTTGATGTTTCTAACTCAGCAATCCTTTCTGCAAAACCTTTGATATGCAATGAAGATGTTTTCCAAGATTGCAAAACTGGTGGTTCTGTTTTGGGGCACTTCTAGTTATTATTTAGTTATTTAATACAATATTTCCTGCTGTTTGCTATGTGCCAGGCACTGAACTTATTCTCTAGTAATGAACAGAACAAACATGGCTCTGGCCTTACATCAAAAATGTAAGCATACACAGAAATACCTAATGATGGTTTATGATAGGTGATATGAAAAAAAAAAGTATAAGAGGCCTGTGAAAAAGAGTATTAGGGCTTTAGTTTATATTAAATATTTAGAAGAGGTGAAATTTTAGCTAAAGAGTAGGTAAGGAGGGGATCCTCACAGAGCAGTGGAGTATATATGTGTGCAAGGCCCTAATGAGGGAGATAATGTTTTTGTTCATCAAAGCAATGAAAGAAGGCAGTTGGAACTAGTATTTGTGAGCGAGATGAAGGATGAGACATGTTGTGGCTGGAGAGGTAGGAAGGACCCATATGATAAATACTTTCTTGTAGATCATGGGAGGAAGTGTGGATTTTTCTTCTAATGCAAATGAGCAGCTATTGAAAGATTTTGAACACTGAGTTGGCAGGATTTGATTTATAGATTTTGGGGGGGGTAGCAAGTATTTAAATTTAGAAAGGCTGATTTTTCTGTATTACTTAAATGACTTTTTTAGTTAAATGAATGTAGAGCAAGAACACAGCCATTGTCTTAGAACAGAAAGCTTTCTGACTTCATTAATAAAAGGCCACCACTCCCTGAGAATACAGGTGTGTTCTGCTCTGTAAAGCTGGTTCCTGGGGAGGAGGCGGTCAATTTACATAAGATGCTCAGGGCTTTCTGGAAGAGAAAGAACTAATACCTGGTCTCTGTTGGGATGGAGCTGTGTGGCCCTGACCAAAACCCAGTCTCAGGAAAGGGCAGTGAAAATCGTGATATAAAACTACCTTGAGGAAAAATTTACTTGAGGACAGAAAGGAAGAACACAGGCTGGGGACCAACACTGAGAAGAGCTTTTGAGCTCATGGGGCTGATGCTGGAAAGTTGTGTAGATGTCATCAGGGTAGTTCGTATGCTGAGGAAGAGCAGCCAATTATGGTAAGTGTAAATCATGGCTGAGCTGGTCACCAAGTGAAACCAAATCATCAAGCCACTGTGGCTTGAATAGGGACCCAGGATGATGGATGCCATGACAGATGAGACCAGCATTGATGGGTGATAAAAGACCAGTAGTCTTGAGAGTAGCAAACTGATTAATACTTCCTACTCCTCCTTGCAGTATGGCATGTAGACTGCACTTCTAGGGCAAGCGAGAGCCCTAGCCTGTTATATTTAAAGTAAAAATTTAAGTATGACCATAATCATACCTTGAAATGGTACAGAAGGTCATTTTGGTTACAGTTTATAAAAGATGGCTTAACGAGTTTTTGAGAAAATTGGAAAATGCAAGAGAAGAAATGGGGAAACTAGTGGATATGAGGAAACCAGCAATAATAGTTAAGTAAAATATATTAATTAGAACTAGAGTGATAGCGGTAGAGAGAAGTGACATATTCTTTCTTTCATTAAGATGTCAAATTTTTCCTGCAAGAACTTCATTGCTCCTACATCTTACATATTTCTACCCTTGAGCTTTCATATCTACCTTCCCTTGTTCCTTATCTCTTGGTTAAACATCTCTAGTTCCTTCAGTGATTCCTGAGTTAGATGATTTCTGGAATCCAGACTCAGCCATTCAGAGGATCAGGTATCCTTGTCAGCTTCGTGTCATCCACAGGTTTGACAAACATACTTTGCATATTTCTTTTCAATCAGGTTAAAGTAGCCCCATGGCATACAACTTGAGACTTCTCTTCAAGTTAACATCTTTTCATTCATCAACACTTTTTGGGTGTGGTTGTTCAACCTGTTATGAAAGTACCTAACTCTCATGTTATTTCCTGCATATTTCTCCATTTTGACCTTAAGAATATTGGGAGAGGTTTCTTCAGATGTATAAGTTCAGGATGAACAAAGTCCACACATTTTAATCTACCAGCATAATAAGTGAATCAAAATAAAAGTGTTGTTCTTAGTGAACCCATATTGGAACTTTTTAAAAGTTGTTACACAAACATTTGCCTACTGATTTTAATGGGTTCATCGTAAGCTTATCTGATTTGCAGAATTCATGTCCTTTGCCTTTAAAAGTTATAAAATTACCCCACCTGTGGTGCTTTGGCATCTTTCCTCTTCTCTAGAATCTTTCAGAAGATTTTTGCAGTAGTTTCTTGATCACTTCTGCATTTCCTTGACCTCATCTGAGCTTGTATTAATCTTCTAATGCTGCTGTAACAAAGTACCGTACCACAAACTGGGTGGCTTAAATAGTGGAAATCTAGTGTTTCACAGTCTGCAGGCTAGAAGCCTGAGATCAAAGTATATTAGCAGTGCTTATTCCTTTTGAGGGCTGTGAGACAGAATCTGTTCCACGCCTCTCTCCTAGCTCCTGGTGGTTTGCTGGAAATCTTTGGCTTTCCTTGGCTTGTAGATACATCACCCCTATTTTTGCCTTTGTTTTTACATGGCATTCTCCCTACGTGCACATGTATTCAAATTTCCCCTCTTTCTAAGGATCCTAGTCATATCAATACTTCATCTTAACCAATTACATCTGTAATTTTTTAAAATCTTGAATTTTAAAATTGGTTTATTTCTTGGTGAAAGTGAAGTATGATATAAGAACATTTCATTGTATAATTCTGTGTATGGCCAGGACATCAAATAAAAGTGTGAATGCCAACGAAAATGAGCCTGGAGCTAGTGACACAAAAGACCATGTTTATTTACTCTCCATTAGAAAGCTTTAAAAAGAAAAGAAAAAAATTGTGCTTCACCTATAGGCAGAATCTAAATGTTACAGATATCACCAGCCCGTGACTTCCACATAGAGACACATATACTTTAGTGAGCAGATTAAGGTGGCTTGGGGTTCCCAATGCCAGCCCCACTCACCTGGTTCGTGGAAATTAACCTTCTTCATAGTGTTCTTAGTTACCAGTTACTTCCAGGAGTCAACTATCACTTCACAGATGGCTGGAAATCATTCTCTCAGCTGTCACTACCATAGACTTCCTGCCATCTCTCCTCTGACTCTCAAAGGTGTACATCCAAAACGCAAGAAGTTCATTGACAAAGACCCTTTGCTGTCATGAGGACAAAGCCAGTGCTTATATCAAGGATGCCATAGGTGGCTTCTGAGATTCATTTGTAGGAGCCCTCTCCCCAACTCTGTGCCCTACTATGTCATCTGGCCTTCAACAAATGCAGCTAGTATCCAGAATATCACAAAGTGCCTCTTGATTGGTTTCTGGTCGTAATCTCTTTTCCGAATTTCATTTCTCATGGAAAAAAGTTCTATCTTTTTTTTGGCCCTTATTCTTCTACTATAAGCATTTACTCTCAGGCAAGGAGTCCCACGGAGAACAGATATGAGGCTGTACTTTGTCCTCGATACTTCTCTGTTACTAACCCTTAATTCAGTTTCCTCCCTCTTCTTTCCTTTATGGGATGAAGGTGTTCATGCCCATGAATGGTTATAGACAGAATTGGGGCGAGAGAGTAGAGATTACTTTTTGGCCCCCAGATCTGTCAGCCAAAAATGTTCTATTACATAAAGCATTAGATTTACTAAATGAAGATGCATTAGGATTATTCTTGGGAATTATAAAACTTTGCATATTTTGTGTATTTGAGGAACAGCAAGACCAGTGAGGATATAATGGTGTAAATGAGGAGAAGGAAAGTAGCAGGTGATAAATATTTCCAAAAGACCATTCTGGATACTCTGTGGAGAGTGGACAAAGGGAGCAGTAGTGCAAGCAAGGCAACCTTAAGGAGGCCTGGGAGAAAGTGATCTTTGTGCAAGATGGTGGTGGACCAACTCAAGCAGGAGCAGTGGAGATGGTGGGAAATGTCAGACGTGTTGTGTAAGTAGAAGCTTTCAGACTTGCTGATGGATTGGAGGTGGTATGTGGGGGGAAAGGAGGTGTCAGGAGTGACTGCTAGTTTTGACCTAAGCAACTGGTGAATAGTGATGTCATTTACTGGTACAGGAAGGCTGGGAGGAGGGTTAGGTTTGGGGACTGAAGTGAAGAGCTCTGTTTTGAACAGGGGAAGTCTGAGCTTCATTTCTATGAGACATGAAGATAGAAGCCTTGACTGTTGAACAAAGGGTCTTATCCAAAGATTTTGCTGCTTACTAATTATGAGATATGCCTGTTATTTAGTTTTTTAAGACATGGTGTCCTCATCTATAAATGGGGATAATACGTATTTGACTGGGTTGTTTTGATGACTGCATTAGACAGTGTTTGCAGAAGTCTTAGTATAGTGCCTGGAATGAATTAGGAGATATAAGTATCTTCAGTTACTGTTATTATTTCGGACAAAAGCAACATTATTTTTTAAACTGATTTTAAATATTTTGGAATGAGCTAGGGTATGAATGAACAAATAATAATGGGTGTTTATTGCACATATATAGATTGAAAGGGGTCTTTTCTTATTTAAATTAGTTGCGTTTTTGTACCTCCTAGAACTGCAGTGTTAAAATCAGTATTTTGAATTTTGTAAGCACATGGGGGGAGTGGTTTCTGAATTGGAAATATGGTCAGTGATGTAAGTTGGTATTTGTTGCCTCATATGGTCTGGCATACATTTATGCAAATCAAATTCCCACAGAAATAATGAGTCAAATACAGCTGCAGGCAGTATTTAGATCACAATTTTTTCACTGCTCTACAGTTAATCTCACCGTACGTTGTGTATCAAGACCTTTGATGTGCTTAGGTTTTCCATTCGTTTGACCGCCTCTAACCTTTGTTTTAAACCTCAGATTACTATTTTAAGTGTACTAGATTATGGAAACTTTTTTCAGAACAGAGTAAATGTATACTAGAGAATATTATGTTGAAACTCTTCCTATTACATTAACAGAGAGATCTTTAAGGATCTAGCAAAGGCTAGATCACTTAATAAAACCACAGCCCCTTCTTTGGCAATCGTCTTGAACATGGAAGAGAGCCAGACGTGGCCAGTATAATGTTAGATTCCATTCCATCAGCATAATAGTTAATAATAATTGACTGACAGGGATGTGAAGGGTGCCCTCTTTTCCTCCCTCCTCCACCCCCATTCCAGGCTAACCTCTCTAAGGAATATGCCATTCCTTTCCCCATTCCTAAAATTCTTTGCTCCAGCACAGCCAGGGGCTGCTGGACCGGTGCCTGATTGTATAAGGGGTGGGGGGTGTCTCTCTGAAAGAGTTGTTAGTCCCTGTAGTTCCTGCTGAGGAAGTCCAGAAGTCTCCAAACATCTGTAGGGATATGGAGGAAAGGTGAGCTGCCCCTGCTGTGGCTAGTGTTTTTGTGTGAAAAATAAGCAGACTCCTGTCGCTCACGTGAACTAGCTTAATACCACATAGAGATCACTTCTGCTTCCCGGCAGCCACAGGTGACATTCGTGTCTATGGAAAATTAGAGCTGTTTTAGTCTATTTTTTTTGTGAATCGTACCTCATGTCCTATATTATTTTGCACTGTTCAAAACACTATTTTCAGAGAGTTTAGTACTACTAAATTAGTAACATTTGCAGCTTTCTTCCAGCCTTTTTTTTTTTTTTTTTTCTGTTTGGACACAGGTATTTGCAGGATAGGAACTATTCAAACAGTTACAGCATTCCAGAGATTCTTTCCCTGGATTCTACATGCTTACATTCAGAGTTATATTTAAACACTGAGAAGTATTGCTGAATATTGAAGAACATAAGATTTATTAGTATAGTGCTTAGGTGAAAATTCGAAAGTTTTTTCTAAGTCCAGGTAATTCCTGTTCTTAATGGGGTGATCATGCCTATACGAATCAGTCTTGAGGTCTACAATTCAGTGAAGTTAATATTTGGTGTTGCTTGCAGTTTGGGTTAGCAATTATTCTTTACTCCACATCTCACCACTACAGAGCTACTTGCTAACTTTTAATCACCACCTTCTCAAGTTTAAGAGCTTGGCCAGAGTGATCCCGGAAAGTCTCAACATTTTCCAGTGAGTAAAGTCCATCTCTTTTGGAGATCTTGACACCTATCATTAACAAGGTGCAACCTCCTTCAGGATAATTGAGAATAGAGACCTGCTCTTCTGTATACACAGCAAAACATAGAGGTTATACATCAGGATAAGATAATTTTTAAACAGAGTGCATTGTATTGACCAGCAGGCTAACCCTACATCATCTTGCCTCCTTCATTCTACAGATTATGTTGTGGGTTTCAAATGTTTTTCTCAGGTCAGTTTCCCTATCATTAATGCTGCAACACCTTTACAGAGTAGATATCCACTCTCTCATTCTTTTATTACACCACAGTGAAACCAGCACGCTAAAACTCTCATGGGTTGATGAATAAACTCCAGTTTTACTGGCTTTTGTAAATAAGACTTAAAAATAGTTCCTAGAATCAGAATATGGTGAATAAAGTCCTTAATTGTTGTTTTTTAAAACTAAGCCTCACTTAAATGAAATCACACTGAAATATGTTAATATTTGATGTAAATATGTTAATATACATGCCATTCATCCTCTAAGATATCAGTGGTGTCACTTACCTCGTCGGCAGAGTTGGCTGGTAACGTGAGTTATGTGTCCAAAAGCCTTTCTATTTGATAATATATGTAATCCAGAAAATATTTAGTTGTTTTAATAAAACTCCCTTTAATAAAAGGAGTTAAACTTCTTCTTTTAAAAAATGCTTCTTAAAATTGCTTTTATCACCTGTTGCTAAGTGTTACTATAACAAATCAGAAAGATAAGTTGGGAAAGGATTCAATTTGATTCAGGAAGCATTTTCTGCATGTTAGTATGTGTCAGCCACTGTGTTAAGTGTCTGGAATGCAGAGGTGAATAAGATTGTTCTCAGGTCAGAGTTTAATAGAAGAGACAGTCAAATCATATCACTCCCCTTACAGTCGGGGTATAGATTCACTATTCTGATAGCAGCCATTAATTTTGCCAGAATTCATCAGAAAGGGATATTCTCTCAGGAAATAACATTGGGGCTGTACCTGGAATGATGAAAGCAGGAAAATGAGGACAAACAAGGACATCCAATGAAAAAGAATACTACGTTAGCAAAGAGCGTTGTACCAGTGTGTGGTGGGGAAACAGGGAGGAGCTGCAAAAGTTGCAAAATATGACTTCCACAAAGGTTCATGTTATTACTATTTTTCAGTTTAGAGAAGTTGTACCGATGTTTCTTCATGTATGAAAGGCATTCAAGTAATGCCCATCCCAACAAAATCTTGGGGCTTTGTGGCAACTTAGAAAATACTTAAAGAAGAGATGGTGAGGGGACCTGTTTTTCTCAAATGCTATAGACTGCAGAGGTTTTCAAACCTATGTCATTTACACATTCATTCATTCATTCATTTATATGTACAACAATGTTAATGGACTATCTGCTGTATACCTAGTACTGTCCTTGGTGTTGAGAAAACATCAGGTGACTAAGATAGATGTGATACCTGCCATCATAGAACTTTAAGGTTGGGGGCAGTCACGACTTTTCTCTTCTCAAGTATACTTCTGTTTTAGAGTGACAGATGGTTTTTTATTCATATATTTTATCATTTTAAGATAGTTTCAAAATATTTTTGTTTACTTTGTTACTTCTACAAGATCTCATATATGTTCATTTTCGTGTACCAAGCTATAAAAAAATAATTACTAAATACTTTTCTAACACTGACTATAGGAACCAAACTAATAATGGGTGAGCAAATGGAAGTTTAGGGGAGTCCTTTGGAGAAGGAGAGGAACAGAGAACTAACATTTACTGAGTACGATTGTGTGTAAGGCCCTATGTGAGATGATTTCATATACTTTATACCATTTAATCCTGAAAGTATCTCTGAGAAGTAGCTGTCATTATTTCAATTTTTTTAAATCAGTGAAACATTCTAGGGGAGAGAAACAGGTGAACTAACTTGCTCTATGATACACAGCTGGTAAGTGACAGCTTTGGGATTTGAAATCAAGACGGTTTGATTCCACAGCATGTTCTCAGTTTACTATGGCTTAGACAGGGGTATTTGAATAATTGGTAAATGATAAGCATCAGTTTTGGTATTTAAACCAAGGCCTGACTTACTTCAAAATCTGCTCTTTCCACTAGAGCTTGTGCAGGTTACTTAAACTTCAAATATTGTAAAAGTGGAGTGTTTTCAATACTTAATTTTAATATTTCTTGCTTTCTTTGCTATAGTTTTTGATATTGTTTCACTTATATGACTCATTTTAACTGAGGGTTTGAAAATGTATTATTTTGTATCAAAAGTATAAAATTACCATCAGATAAACAGACACATGAAGGAAAATAAATATAAAATGGTTTGGGGAGACTTAAATGACTTGCTAACTCTGCAAAGCAAAACCTCTCCTTTGAAAGTATATTTTGCAAACATATTTCAGAATGAAAAAGGAATTCTTGAACAGTCAAAGGTAGTGAAAATGTCCCCAGCTTTTATGAATATAGTAAGTTAATTTGCTGAAAATCCCATCCA
The DNA here is from genome assembly GCF_005190385.1 of Monodon monoceros. Taxonomy (NCBI): domain Eukaryota; kingdom Metazoa; phylum Chordata; class Mammalia; order Artiodactyla; family Monodontidae; genus Monodon; species Monodon monoceros. Next base: position 23,920,144 of record NW_021703772.1, read on the forward strand.
AAACAATTGTCACTAAAATGTATGAGTCCTTTTGGTATTTGTGTAAAGGTGACAGCAGATATTTCTTGTTCACATACTCACCAGATTTTGAAAAAGGACATTTTTAACTCTTGCCTCATAAGAGGTAAATTTATGTGATCTAAATATTCCTTCGCCTATTGAGGGCTTTGAGTACTTCGAATAATCTGGAATACTGACTATGAATATAAGAGCCAAACCCTATAGCCTTAGAGTTTTAGAATTGACTTGGTCCAAGGATTTGCTTCATTGCCATCATTGGCACTGATACCATAGTGGGCTTTTGCTACTTTTATCAGTTTTCTTATTATTATAATCTCTTCACTTCTGGCATGAATATAACATTACAGGATAAGCTAGTGAAAAAAGTACAATGGTAAATAAAAGAAAGCACTGATCTGACACTTGTACTTTGTATATTTGTTCATATATTTAGGTAGCTGTTTTATTTCATTAATTTGGCTATAAGATTCTTGAGTATAAGGATCATTCTTTATCATTACTTTTATTACTCAAACTTAGCGCAATAACGTATATATTAATTGCTGCTGGAGTTCATGGCAAATTGTTTCAACATGTAGTGCACAACACTGAGTAGAACAAAACTAGAAAAATGAATCTCCATTTGACATGTTACTAAAGATCCTAGATTTTTCATAATTACTGGATAACTTGTAGTCAGCTTCACTTACCTTTAACTTGATCTGGTGTTCCACTACTTCTTTAGAGGCATTATTAGGTCTATGGTTTAGTTCTAGTTTAGTTCTTATTAAAGTATATTTAATGATCTGCCTGACTTTTCAGCCTGACCTCTGACCTTAACAGCTGAATATCCTTAATAGACTCAGATTCTGGACCCTAACAGGGAGGACATTAGGAGCTGTGTGGTGGCCCACTAACTGAATGCAGAATTATATTTGTTAGTCCTGGTCTGACCTTCGTACCTCAGTTCCTTAGGGCCTGAGTTTGTGGTTTGCTTCCAGGGTTTTGATTTTCTTGGCCTTTAAACCCCACCTTCCCCGTGGCTAGTTGCAGACCACCAATTGTTTGCACTCCATTTTTCCGTACTCTACTGCATTCATACACATTATCCCCTGTGCCTGGGTGTCCTCCCACAGTTTGGCAGACTTCATGTTTTAAGATGAAGTTTTGTCATATTCTTCGGGAAGCCTTCCTTAACCCACCCACACTTCCTTGGTCATCCCTTCCTTTACACTTCCTTCTATACCCAAGTCCACTCATCCGTTTGCAATCATCACGCCATATTCTCATTATTTGTTGACTTTCTGTCTCTACTATACTTTGAGCTCATTGTAGTTCAGTAAATATTTAAAAGAATGAATGACTTCTGCTACGTCATTTGGGATCATTGCCAGTCACCTGCTTTGCATCTGCTTCATGGGTATTATGGATACTGGAGTGGAATTGAATCTAATAATGATACACTCATATAATTGTTATTTTTTCCTTCTATTCTGGCTAATATCTTGATTTCAGTGTACCTTTGGGCCATGTTCCAGTTTGTTGATTGCTAGGATAACACTGTGTTGTGAGTCTTCCTGAACTACCTCTTATGCTTTTCCCAGGCCTGATATGTCTGCTCTTGAGTTTGTGGGCAGTGGTTCTGCCTCATTCATCTTTCTAGTCTCTGGGCTTACGACTCTACCTAACTTAATAAATGTTGGACAAATGAATAAGAGCTCTAATTCCTTTTTATCAGTTTTAATAAATTTACATTTAAAAAATCCAGCCTAACACTAAAAAAAAACTCTTTATAAAAGGGATTTTTAATGATTAGGACTAATTTAAGAATAGGTCAAGACTATGCCAAACATTCCATCTTCGATTAAATTTAGGATTCTAGAGAGAACTTAGTAAATGGTCTTATTTTCCCCCCATGTGTGTTGCAGTTATCAAGGTGGTCAGAATTAGCTAGGATTTTGAGTCAGTGATATGCAGCATATAGTTTTTGTTAAATTACCATCAAACCACTTCTTACCATGGCTAACTCAGATATTTTATCTTAGATTTGTCACTGTTCTGAAAGTTAATTAAGTTGGGCTTTTAAAAGTATTTATCAGGTTTATGAAATTTTACTAGATTTAAGAAATTATTTGAAAGTATTTTCTAAACACTTAGTAGTTCTCACTTATTTTACATATAGTTTTAATCACTTGTATTTTACCCATATCTCTTATTGTCATATGTTGTTAAAGTTTTCTTCTTTTTGATCACTTATTTTCTATTCCAACAATTTTCGAGATTCTTTCTGAATTAAATTTGCTTGCTGTATTTTTATAACTGTTGCTCCTGGACTGATTGATCAACTGACTGATTTTCTTACCTATTTTCTCTTTACTTTTAATATGGAAAATTTGAATATATAGAGAAGTAGATGTTTAATGAACCTTCTTGCATTCATCACCTAGCTTCAATAGTTATCAATTCATAGTTAGTCTTTTTTTCAGCTATTCCACAAATTAAAGTAAATCTTCAACTTCTTTGAAAGTTCACTAATAAAATGTTTGTAAATTACTGGGTAAGCAAAAAAGACTCTTCTTTACCTGTTACCACATCAGAACTGAATATACCAGATATATTTATACTTACGCTTTATAGATACTTCAGGGTATAGAGTAGCTCAAGCTTGGTGCTTTTTTCCTCTCTTAAGAGTATCTTTATTCCTTTTGTTCCTTTGAACATTCTAGTTGAAAGTTATAGGAAGTGAAATTGGGGCACAAGTGGTTTTTAAGTATTAATCAATTTTTTTGCTAGAAATAGCTCATCAGTTTATCAGATTAGGTAATTGGTTTCATAAAAGCTCTTGGCAGGATTCCAGGGAATAGAGGCAATGATAGGTGAATTTTGATTGGGGCAGGTGATGGAAAAGCATATACAGAATCTTGTTCATTTAGGATGTGTGTGGAAAGGACAAAGTGGACATCAGAGTGGAGAGTGGATAAACATATGCGCATTAATTAGGTGCTTTAAAGGCCCTAGTATTTGGGGGGAAGTGGAAGTAACTGCCAAAGGAAGAAGACTCTGGCTATTTCACTCATATTTTACACAGTTTTAGTGGGCCTGGCAAACATATCCTGCCCAATTGTGGTGGGACAATATGAGCGTCCTCTCTTGGTAACGTGCAAGAAATTTATGATGGAGGTTTATGGATGGAGCCTGTTGCTCATAGATATTCCTTCACCTCACCCTTCAAATAAAGGAAGTCAAAGAAAATAAAAACCAACAAATGCAATAGTTTCAGTTTTTCAATAGACTTAACCTCATGATGATGGACTAGTCCTTTTTTATCAACCTGATATTTCATAAGTTAGTACCCACCATGCAGCTGCTGTCCTTCATAGATCGGGATACAGAAAACAGAAAACTCTTAGAGAATACAGTTTGGCTGTGAGGTTGACATGGGAGAGAAGGATGACCTTTGTATAGCAGGAAATTACAATAGAGTCCCATTCTGTTTGGTGGGTTTTCTCTCTGGCCCATGCTTATGTCAACTTTGAAAACATAAGATAGCCAGTTATCTCACCAGAAAAATGAGTTTATTCAGAAATAGCCATAGGAATTGCAGTTCAGGAAATGCAAGCTATGGCGGGCCATAGGCAAATGCAGAGAACAAAGGAGGGGAGCTTGCCTTTATAAGGAAATGTGGGCGGGGGGAGTTGGAGACATGTTCTAAATAAAAGTTCTTTGGAGGAAAGCAAGAGTTCAGCATGGTGATGGCCTCTCATTGGCTGAGATATGGCATTTTCCATTGGCTGGGCTTGTTTCTGGACAAGAAGAAAATTTTCCTTCCTCCTGCTGGGGTAGTAAAGTAGAGGCACCTTCCTGTTGGAGATACAAGGTACAACTCTTCCTGTTTGGAGTAACTGATGACAAGTAGTAGGGCATGAGAGCTCCCTCTACAGGTATTCCTCTAATTTTAGTTGAGATTGCCTTTATTATTTTCACATTTCCCCCTTTTGATCAAGAACTTTTATTGAAAGCATTGCTGATCAAGTGTCAGGTTCTCTACATCTAGTGGTTTGTCCCTTTGTCCCAGAAAGAGCCTTTCCTGCTTGTCCTGTCCCACATCGGAGGTAATGTACACGGACTGGAAACCGCTTGAGGCCACATTTGAGTAACAAGTTGGGAGAACTCTAAGGCATTTCTTATCCAGTCTGTATTTCGTCAAGGTCATAAGTGTTGAATCATCTCAAAGTGCTAAACTAGCATCACCTTATTAGGTATGTCATTTTTACAAAGGTTCATCAAACAGCAGGTACAGAACTTAACAAGTATGCAGAGCAGAATTAAAAACAATATAGCAAACGTAGTTTGCATGATGGTTCTAAACCAGGAGCCCAGATCTGAAGGTAACAAGCTAAATAGATCAAAAGACCATGAATTGTTAGGTGAACTTTATTGTAGCCAATGTGCTTGTTTCCTAATTTTATTGTGTTTTTACCTCTCCAGAGGCATTTATCCATGTGCAACAGGAGGTGTTGGCTATCACACAGACACTTCCTTGCTTGGCAAGTAGATAATCAAGCACTATACGATTATCCAAAAGTATTTTAGCCATTGAGTCAAACAGTCTTTGCTGAGCTAAAACTGCTTTGGCTGTGGAACTGACCAGCTTTCCTAACGTTAGGGAGAGATTTCTGATCATTTATTCCATTGGCATATACTCCCATCTATGCAAAGAAAGCTCTAGCTATGGTGGCAGACACAGAACCACATATACTTCTTGGAAGTTCTCCTTTAGGGTGATTTGATTATAGAGGTTTAATGAGATGGACCAGTGGGAAGTTTCTATTTTGTTATGGAGAGAGAATAGGACAGTAAATACAGCAAGGCACACTGTCCTTTTTTCCTCCTGCTGTCAAGGCAGTGAGTTGCCTAAGCATAAAGGCCATTACCAAAACCTCCACATTTAAAGATGTAGCCAGGAGGTTTGCAAAACTGACAGTGTCTCTGGACCCATTCACTGGTATAGAGACATTAGCATCATTTAGCCAAGGCTCAGACATTATATTATTACATATCAAAAGGCTGTCTAAACATATGGGTATGTCAGCAAGCTTACAAATGGCCCAATTTATATTGGCCGTCCCACAGAGTTTTTATGTAGATATTTGAGAGCTCTTATTTTCCCATCCCAAGGTTGGGTTAGATTGAAGCAAGGGAGGAATGAGGTTAGTGGGCTTAGTACCCTCACTTTCTAAAATGGGCCTGGGGCACAGTTCAAGCATACAGTGGCATTTAAAATTCCAGGGAATTACTCATAGGATCATTACTATCTTGGACAGATCTAGGTTTCTGATGATGGATCCAACCATTGGAGAGGTTCCCCCTTTTTCAATAGGTTGAGAGATGCAAATAAGGGCATTGTCTTGCCAAGAGAGAGGGAGAAGGAGCAAGAGCGAGCAGAGGTGAAAAGATTTACAGGCCTGGGCCAGACATCTTGGGAAAGCTGTCTCTGTCAGGTGTCATCTGCTTCAGTTCCTGGAAGTCTTTACTTTCAGGTCATCAGTTGACGTACAGGTCCAGTTGGGGTCTTGTGTTTACTTTAGGTGTGATACGTGAATCCAAGAATCCATTCTCTGGAGTTTGGTCGCACAAGGCTTAGTTAGCAGTACCTGATAGGGGCTCTTCCAGCAAAGCTGGAGAGAGTCCTTTTGGAGGTGTCTTTTCCAGTAAACAAATCTCCAGGTTGCAGAGTGTGGTGTTTGGGGTCTTCATCTTCCGGGAATACACTGTGAGCAGGATTGTTCCACTGAAGTGTGGTTATTTTTAATAGAAGCAATTAGGTCTTTACAATATTGAATTCTATACCCCTTTTTTCAGCCGTGTGTCACAGGAAGCAGGAACCAGGTGCATTAGGCATCCTGTTACCAAGGGAACAGATTCCCATCGGACCTATGCAAATACATACTGTCCTGAAAAACAAGAACATTTAATAAGAGTTTCAGAACCTTTGAGGGATCATGGAGGGAGAAAAGGATTAATGCTTCAACGTTTGTCATGAAGATACATTTTACCAAATTGCGCTAAGTTATAGATAGCTTAAGGGAGAGGAGAAAAAGGAGCCCTTTAAATCTGGAAAACAAAACATTAAAGCAATTGGTTTTCTGTTAGAGTTTAAGAAATTCTTACCCAGTTTGTTATTAAGATCTCAAATGTAACAAAACCCTGTATTCTAGAGTACCTATCAAAGTATTTTCATGAATTTCTCTGAAGAGGAAACACATTTGCAAAAGTATCAGAGTAAAGCATAACTGTTTGTAAATGAAAAAAAAAAAAGATTTTAAATGCCCATTATTAAAGATCTGATGAGAGTTCATTATAATGGAATTGACAAGAGGATCTGCTTATTTCTGTGACATACATGTTAAAATTACGACTTGATAACACATATCAGGACATTGCAGAATTTCAGGAGTTTCATGCAGTTTGGGGACACATATTAACATGTGTTAATTAACAGATACAAAGTTAAAAGTTTAGCATTCCTTCTTATTTGACAAGCTTCCCATGTAATTTAGCATATCAAGTAAGCCTGATTAGTTTAGAAATTTACCAGGTGAGACAAATCCTTTGAGATTTTTCAGGCGCCCTCTGGAAGAGCTCAAAGTTAGTTCAAGGTCAAAAAGACTTCATTTAGAATCTGATTTTTGGGAATTTTGTCAAAAAATATCAAAAGATTTTGGACCTATGACCAAATAGTATTTCAGATTCTTATGAAATGATAGTTAATTATTTATATGACCAAAGTAACAGTAAAAGGTTTCAAAGACAAATGCACAGATTACATAGTTGTAAGCAAAACTTAGTTCTTTTAATATTGAGAAGACTCAAATTTCTTAAATAATTAGAGACCTGATTAAGACATCGTGAAGCATGGGAAATAATTTTGATAAAATACAAATCTTGTTTTCTAAGCAAATATTTAAAGGTAAGGAAGGAAAAACCTTTCACAATCTCTTATCAGGCACAGACCAAAAGTTCAGTAAACGTTGTCCTTTTAGCAAATGAAAGAAAATTGCATTTTACTTTTAATAAAATCAGTAGTGTATTTTAAACCTCTTAATTTTAAACCTCTTGTAATAATTCAGTTTTACCCAGCTTGACCACACAAATAGTTACTTTTTTAAAGATTACTTTTTCACAAACATTCTACAACTTACTGTTTTCATTTAGCCTTTGTCCTGTCTTTGTTGTTGTTGTTGTTTGCTTGTTTGCTTGTTTTTCTCTTTCCTATTCTGAAACAACCAGCCTCACTTTAGGACAAAATTACTTTCTTTTCCCTCAACAAAAGATGCATTTCCATTCTTTATATCTTTTCTTTCCAAAAACACACATCCTGCTTTCTTTGCATACAGAATTGTTTCCCTTATTATTTCTAGCTTTAAACAATTGTGAATGGTTTGTTACTGGCAAATTTTATGAATACATTTCATAATTTCTAAATATATATTTTCCTCATAGTAAATTTTCTAATGTGACACAAAACATGTTTACCAATAGAACCAAATATCTATAGTTTATTTGAAAAGGGAGCCAAACGTGGATGAATCTATTTTTAGTAATGTTTCAGTATTTTATCTTAGTTGGAAATGATCTAGATATTTAATGACTAACCATCAGTTATTTTAAGTTAGCAAAACTGTAAGGTTTTAGGTTACCAGAAAGATTTGGGGAAGCTACTATCTCATTTGCATCCCCTTAATGTTCTTGTTTTCAACAATTATGTTTAGATTACTTATGAAAGTTTTATCACACCAAGTGATTTTTCTTGCTGACAGATTTTGTAATGGACGTAACATGAACTCATCTGACCAATAAATTCAGGTAGAATGAAAGTTAAATGTCTTCATTTTCAGCATGGATAACTCTAAATGAAAACATGCATGTTAATTAAAATGCACTTACTAAAATTTATCCCAGATCATGTAAACGCAAAAAGCATCTGGGCCAGTCTCTGTTATATTTTAGTTCATATAAGGCATGTGTTCATTTTTAAGGTAGTTAAATAGAGTCCTTTTACAAATTAATTCTAGCAGCACCATTCAGAAGTACCATTCAGAAAAGGGGAAAAAAATACCACACATCTACAACACATATATACACATATATATAGACACACATGAAAATACAGACAGATGCAGACCAGAGACCTTATAGTTTTGTTTTAAGTTTTAGCCTTGTCTCAGGTATAAAACTCAGTAGAATAGTCAGATCCAAATCGTGTTCCTGGCCGATGGACTAAGTTAAGGTTACTTGCTCAGTTGTCCAAAGTTTGTTTGTTTTTTTTTAATTAAAGATTTTATTTTTTGCATACTGTAAGTATCCCCTTAGAGGATACTTTTGGAGCCAATTTGTCTTCTTGAGAGACTTCTGCATATAAATCAAAGAATGCATTTCATTGTCTCCGGAGAGATTTGGAAACTTCTCTTTAATGGTGCTCTTTAAAGTGGACTTTCGTAAAACAAAGTTTCCCCATTTTGAATGAGGTGAGTGACTTATCAAGCAGCTTCAACAAAGAGACAGTAACAAGAAGCAAGTTTTCTCCTAGGAATTTTGGAGTATATTTGTCTATTATCAAAAATTTAGGGAAATGGCTATTTAAATTTTTCCTTCTAGTTGTTTCTTTGCTCCAGTTAACTTAGAAACAGTAATTAGGGGTTTAGAACTTGAATTCTCAGGGGGTTTGATTTTAAAGGGGGAAGTTTTTGCAGAGGAGAAGAGAGGAATATGGCACCAGGGGCAGAACCTGAGTACAGATAGCTGTCACCTACCCAGGGACAAAGAAGATGGGTGAAGGGAAAAGAAAGACTCAGGAGCCATTTTGTCTTCCTTCAATTGTTTGTTTGTGTTGGTTAACTTAGAAATTCTATTTTTCAAAGAGGTGATTTTGGGGTCTTGGATACGTTTGGAAGCCTCCAGGCAGCAATTAAAATAGAGATTCCATTTTAGTTTGTTTTATTTTAGAACCATGGCTTTCTAATTTAGTCCTAAGAAACCCAAGTTTGGTGAGGTGAAAAGTTCCCCATAATGGCCAATGGTGTTCTAGATTACTCTTGGTCAGGTTGCTCCATTTAGCTAAAATGTGCACATCGGAGGGCCCATAGTTCTTAAACATAAACTTGGCCAAACATAAACTTGGCCAGGGCCCCTGAAGGAGGGTTGCCCTTAGAGCATTCAGGTGATTGGGATCCCACTTCTCAAATTTTCCCAAGAACAAAAGAAACTTCCTAACTAGCTCAATTCCAAGAGGAACTGTGCCAATGCACTAGTGTGCTTTTGAAAGGAAAATAATCAATATTCACCAAGGATGAAGTCTTGACACCAAGGGCCAACTCTTTCATAATCCTGAATAAAGCTGGAGAGCTCAGAATGCAGTGAGTGGAGCTTGGAATCCAAGAGGAGACTTAACAAACTGAAAGTAGGCATTTACTCATGCAAACAATGAACACAGATGGCTCAATGTGCATACCTTGCTCAGTTTGGGGATCATTATCCCTTGGGTGGGGTGGGGGGTGGTCACTGCTTTCCCATCCCACTTTTGACACCAAGTAATGTCAACTTTAAGATAGCCAGTTATCTCACTAGCAAAATGAATTTTTTTTGAGAATGGCCAGAGGAATTGCAACTTGAGAAATGAAAGCTGTGGTGGACCACAGGAAATCCGGAGAACAAGGGAGGGGAGCTTGCTTTTATAAGGAAAAGAGGGACTTGGCAGGGGCTGTTCTAAATTAAAGTTCAGTGGGGTAAAGTAAGAGTTCAGGGTGGTGATGGCTTCTTATTGGCTGAGCTGTGGCATTTTCCATTGGTTGGGCTTGTTACTGGCCAAGAAGAAAATCTTCCTTCCTCCTGCTGGGGTAGTAGAGGCACCTTCCTGTTAGAGATGCAAGTAAAGTAGAGGCACCTTCCTGTTAGAGACGCAAGAGATCCTTGGATTCTACCTCTTCCTGTTGGGGTAATTGATGATGAGTGATAGGGCTTGAGAGCTCTCTCTGCAGGTCTTCCTGACTTTAATTTTAGTTGAGGTTTCCTTTATTAATTTTTACTTTTATGAGGCAGATAATTGACTTAATGGTCAAAAGTAGGTAGCAACTCACTTTATTTCACCAAAATGTAAAATTTCCTTTCTGGCATTACTTTTCAAAGGGAAAATAAAGCACAGTATTTGGATCAAAAACAAACAAACAACTAATAAAATTTAAGCCATGGATCTTCAACTTACTTTGTGATTTTACTAAAATCAATTGAATTTTGTGGGATTCAGTGTCTTTTTTTTTTTTTTGTGGTACGCGGGCCTCTCACTGCTGTGGCCTCTCCCATTGCGGAGCACAGGCTCCGGGCACGCAGGCTCAGCAGCCATGGCTCACGGGCCCAGCCGCTCCGTGGCCTGTGGAATCCTCCTGGACCGGGGCACGAACCCGCGTCCCCTGCATCGGCAGGCGGACTCTCAACCACTGCGCCACCAGGGAAGCCCGGGATTCAGTTTCTTTATATGTATTTTGGAAATATTTATACCTCAGATTGTAGTGTGAGATCTAATGAGATGGCAGATTTGAAAATTTCTGTGAACTATATGGAACTAAGTATGAGTTCCGTTACAATATAAACAGACAAAATAGTCTCATAATCTGTATAAGACAGATTTTGTTTCTGAAAATAACTTAATTCTTTATATGGACCAAAGAACTAATGTAACATAAAGGGGGAAAATTCCCCCTTTTAAAAAATTGTGTATTTTTCTTTAAACATTTTAAACAGAAGTTAGAATATTGCTATGCATATTTTCAAATTTCCTTAACAATTTCAGTTTGTTTTTTACCCTTGTAAAATCCACATAACTAAACATAAGTTCATGTATTTATGAATTGTCTTTTCAAAGGACACATGGGTAATCTGTTTACAGTTGAAGATTTGAGGATTAGAATATGTAGATTTATCAGGGGGATCCCTAATAGGATCATAAAGCTTTAGAGCTGGAAAGGAATATAAGATCTCCTAACCTAACCCACTGGTGTTATAGATTTTAAAACAAAAGCAAAATCTAGCTTTCAAAGAGAAATAAAGATATAATTTCATCACTCAAACTAGCTGTGAACATGATTTTTTTAATATAAATACACAGAATAAAGTCATAACTAGAACCCCAAGGGTTAGTTAAAATAAACTGACAAACTAAAGATGTTAGACTGTTTTCCATTTTTGTCATTCATATTCATTTGCTATTTTCATTCATTTTGTTGTTTGCCAGCATTCAGTATTCTAAGAGGTAGTTAGTAACAGTGATTTAATATAAATTCTTACAAAAAATTTAAATTTGGAAAGTTCTAGAAATTGACTTTTTGTGATGGGAAAAGACCAGTATTATTTTACTTTAACAATGCAGTACTGCAAATGAGCATATGAAACACTTATGGTTTTCAAGAGTACCTTTTAAGAACTACTAATACAAACAAATGACAAATTAGTATACATATTAGTCCTCCTTTCTGATGTTCATTTGGTGTTAGAATTCTGGAAATGGAGAATTATATCACTAGGAAGTTATTAAAATAAGCCTTCTCTATACCAGACTTGGTGAATCTCACATCATGTAAGATGGATATTTCTACCATTCTTAAGTAGCCTACATAAAGATATTCCACAGTCCTTTTGGTAAATTCCTGCCAATATGTAATCATCTTTTAGTCTAAGGTAACCAGAATTTTCCTTGAAATGATTTTTATTTTAGTTATATGCCTCCTGGTTTTGTAAATTCATACACTTGATTTTTTATAGTGAATTGTAGAATTTGGATGTGGAAGTGAGCCATATCTCAGGCTTTTCCTAATTAAAAATAACATAGAAATTTTTCTGAACATTTGAAAATGAATAACCATTCCTTAGTATTGAGGAAAGGAAATGATAGTATTCTATTTCTCCCCAATTATATATTAAATATTTAATTCCAAAAAATTGTAATAACTGTAGTTAATACATTTGTCTTTAGAGCTAAAAAGCACTTCACATACATTATCTCATTTGATTTAATTAAAAGGCTGGGGCTTCCCTGGTGGCGCAGTGGTTGAGAGTCCGCCTACCGATACAGGGGACACGGGTTCGTGCCCCGGTTCAGGAAGATCCCACGTGCCGCGGAGCTGCTGGGCCTGTGAGCCATGGCTGCTGAGCCTGCGCGTCCGGAGCCTGTACTCCGCAACAGGAGAGGCCATAGCAGTGAGAGGCCCGCATACTGCAAAAAAAAAAAAAAAAAGTCTGTAGTGTACAAGTGCTGAATAGATAGATTGGTAGATGCTATGTCAGTAAAAGTAAATTGCAAGCTGTCATATTTTTCATATTAGCATTATATGCTTAATACACACTGTCTCCAAATAGTTCTGTGTCTCATTTATGTTTTATGTATATCTTATATTTAGGAATTCTATTAATATTATTTTAGAAATGACATTATATAGTTGGAACCCTTTCATGTTTCTGTGTTTTGGAACATACAGAACATATGCAAATGGGTTTTTCTATACAACTGAAAAACTGTGTGGTAATACATATGACACCTTCATCCCTGGCAGATTTATAAGTTTTGTAGTAGGGTTTTTTGAAGCTTAATTCATTTTTTTCTCCCTGTTTATAAAAATCTAGTTTTAGTTTAAATGTTTTCATTTGTAGAAAAGGTTTGGGAAAAAAAATCTGTATTATTTTTTACAAATAGCAATTTAAAAAACATAGTTTTCGTGTCTCTATGTGGGTTAATATATGTATATGAATGGCTGTGATGCCACATCCCCTTTGCTTTTTGCTGTGTTTTTTACCAAAATTTGGTAAAGTCCCGTGCCTGGATGGTGGTGTATTTTTAGGATTTGCTTTTAATTATTTTATGCCCATGAGTCATTTGACAATTTTCATCCCAGGTGAAGAAGGATCATAAATTTTCTTTCCATATTCTTCAGGTTGTATTTCAGTGCTTGAATTATACCAAGATAGAGGTCACATGAAAACGTTTTATCTGTATTTTTATTTTGTGGTACGCGGGCCTCTCACTGTTGTGGCCTCTCCCGTTGCGGAGCACAGGCTCCGGACGCGCAGGCTCAGCGGCCATGGCTCACGGGCCCAGCCGCTCCGCGGCATGTGGGATCTTCCCGGCCCGGGGCACGAACCCATGTCCCCTGCATCGGCAGGCGGACTCTCAACCACTGCGCCACCAGGGAAGCCCTTATCTGTATTTTTTACCCAAGTGAGGATGATTAAAATATGTTTACTGTTTTTAATATAAACTACCTAATGGTTATGTCAATATATATCAGTTAATGAAAAATTAATCAAATATTTCCTTTGAGGATACTAGTTTCATTTTTAAAGAAGGTTTTTATACTACCTCAGAAAAGCGGTATTTGTACTAGGATTCTCAAATGGCAGTTGATAAATAATATATATTTAGGTGAAATCCAGAGCAAATTGGGTGTCATGTTAAAAAAAATAATAAACTTCTACTAATGACATTATCAGAACATCTACCTACATTTGAAGTCACATAGGGCATAAAAGATATGTATTTTCTACTGAGTGGCCTTTTTACTTATTTCTTGGTTAATTTTAAATATTACTGCTGATATGCTAATTTTAAGTATTTAAATGAACATTTTGCTAATGAACATAAACATATACAGCATGTGCCAATGGATTATTTCACTAATACGTGGCATAACTTTTAGGAAACTTTTCCCAGTGAGATCTACTATTTTATATTTAATGTTAATGAATGGGAATTAAACGTACATTAAAATACTGATAAGGCTATTTTAAACCAGAAGAACAAAATAAAACTTTTTAAACTGAGCAAAATAAGGCAGTGGATTTCAGCATTTCTCTTTAGATGAGACTATCTCAATCATGTTAATAATAGGGCATCAGTATGGAAGATGGCTGAGAAACAATTTGTATGCCATTTTAGAATTGTTTCCTAGAAAAGTATACAAATAGTTCAGATCTGAAATCCCTAAAAGTTAGTTTTAAGAAAACGCACTGCTGTTTTATGATGAGGATCCATGCCTGTCTCTCTGGCCTGAGTACATTTTGTGAACCTTTAAATAAAATTGTAATCATAATTTTCTATGTTACCACATTAATATGCTAAAAAGCTTGATGAGTAAAATTTTTACAGAATATGTAAGGAAAGGATTTCTTTCTAATTGGAATCATTTATGAAAATTTGATATATTATTACTCTAGCAAAACTTGGTAAATATTGAAATACAGCACAGAGTCTAGATTCCATGTGAAATTTAAACCATAACTTCTATGCAGTAATTAATGCTATGTTAGTCTTAAAAAAAAAAAAAAAAGTAAGCATCTCCAGTCAGTTGGATTTAAGAGTTTTGTTGTGTTTTTGTAAATTCTAACTGATGTTCTGTCTGGACTTTAATCTTTGATATAAATATTTGTATATAATACTTATAAACATGTCAGAATAATTTTATTTCTTTGTATTTAGTTTTATATTAGGTTACTAGTGAAGGGAAAGCTTGGGAAACAAATACTACTTATTTTGTTCATGTTTTTAGTAAGAGATTGATCTACCTCATCAAAGTTCTTTTTTTCTTACTTTTTGCTCTTTTATTATACTGTTAATTAGTCTAATATTTAGATCAGTGCTCTGGACATTTGCAACAAAATAATGAAAATTACTGTTATTTTTTAAGTTTGAGAGGATGTTAAAAAACAATTACGGAACTGGAGAAATATGATTATAGAAACTGGATTAAATAGTTGTGTTTCTCTACTCTCAGGATTAATAAGTGAAATTAAAATTCACTTTTTCTCAGCCTCTAGATTTTGTTTGTTTTAGAGACAGTTCTTCACATCATTCTGAATAACTTACGTTATTTATAAATTTGTACATACGTCTGGCTCTTTAGATGTCAATGTGGTTCTCAGTTTCCTGATTTGAATATTATGTAATTAATATTAGCTTTGCAGTTTGGAAAGGTAAACGTGTATGTTGGTTTTGTGCTGATTTTCTTGTGGTACAAGAGGTACATCCTTCAGAGGTGTAATATGCTCTATATCAATTTGCCCATCCAAGCATTGAATAATTCTCTTGCCACAACTGTAAGACATTTTTATGATTATGAGAAAACATCTGTAGAATACTTCCCTGGAAGTGTTTTCTGTTTGACTTTTGTAAAGTTCTTCTGTGGGAAATATGGAGTTAGTTTATTTCCATTGACTCATTGGGAAACTGAGATACAAAATGTTTACCTTCATTTTTACTCACTGAAGTCCCTCACTAACAAGTAGGAGTAGAATCTACTTCTAGTCCTGTGGTAGGTTTATTGTATATCATTACCTAGTACCATAATAACTACATTCGTTTTTAGTCTAATTACATTAGACTAATTGCATTAGACTTTATCAGGTTAATGTGTCATTTGAGTTGAATTTTCATATCATCTTCTAGGCCATACTTAATTTCTATTGGGTTGCCATGCTTAACACTTAAACAAAAGCACAAAATAATAACAAGAGAAAATGAAGTCTAATGTGTCTAATACACTAGGCTTGAAAAGGTGCTCTATAAATAGGGATAAAAAGATAAATAAATATGACCCCTTCTCTTATCAGGCTTACTTTTAAGAGTGCTGAAATTCACTAAGGTTTTATAGAAGTTTGTAATTAAAGTCAAGGTAAGTAGACAGGTTTCTTTGCTTTCTCTGTTTTAGATTGAGCTGCTTTGTGACATATTCCACGATAGGATGGGTTCAATACCCAGTAAAAGATAATGATAATAAAGCCTGCAGCTGGTGTAGAAGTAAATTCTAGACTATCTACCCCATTATTCCTTATAGTACCACATATTTTGGCTAGTTTTACTCAATATACTTGTTGGCAACAGAGCGAGTTTTTTAAAAAAAGCAGCTGATGGTACTATTTGAAAAGTTCAACAGTGGAAGCAGAAATAAAGCAAAGGAAAGGAATCTCAAAACTAATCTTTTTTTGACCAATTAGTGAGAGGAGTTTCTTCTTTCTTCTTTTTCATTTTTAGCTGATTTGATTAGGAAGAGAAAAGAGATTTTAATTTTACCCTTGTCATGCAAGGCCAGAATTCACTGTTTCAGAATGGAACTGACAAGTGAATTTCATTAAGACTGATAATATGGCAGCATAGTGAAAGCTTGCAACTCTTATCAGCGTGTAGATATTTTAGCCCAGCTATTACTTTTTGACCAAATGTCCTATTACATGTCAGAGCGATCTTGTATCTAATGATGGTTAGTATAACGGGTTGAAGACGTTTTATTTTAGGTTTTCATTCAAATCGTGTGTGTGTGTGTGTGTGTGTGTGTGTGTGTGTGCTTTAGTTTTTTAGGGTTTGCTCAAATTGTGGGGCTACCTTCATGGTAGGAAATGGGAAAAGGCAATTTGATAATTTGTTTGTATATGTGGTAAAGGAACTCTAGGAATTATTGAGACCTGCCAACTGATACTTAAATATATATCTTCAATGGTAAATATTCTGCTTTGTTCGTTGTTTACATACTGAAAACAAAAATTCACATCATTAAAACAGTAATGAAGTGAAGTTATTTCTGATAAAGGGGTATATGGTAGGGCTGCAAGTCCTCAGTTCCAGGAATTTTAGTGAATTGCTCTGAGCCTTTCTTGTTCCAAATTCTTTGCCTTTATACTAACTCCCTTCCTCCAAACAAACTCTTGAATGATTGCTGTCTTCCTTTGCCTCCACCTGATATGAGCAGAATATGAAGGCAAAGACTATCTCTGATTTTGTCACTCTGTCTTTAGTGCTTAGCAGAGTACCTGGTGGAAAGTTATACCCAGACATACCTGCAGAGTAAATGAACACTCACACTCTTGCCACCTTAAAATCAGGCATAAAATTCCAATTCTTAGACCCATTCATTGCATTCAGTTTCTTTTCTCTGCAAATTCTTTGCACTTTTATGTTTGTTGCATTTCATTCATATGCATGTTACTCAGTAAATGAGTTTGTGTTTTGCTTAGTGTTGTATATCTTTATTCTGTACTCTTCTAAGCTCAGTTGCTAACAAACATGTGTCTGTATAGTACTCAGTAAAATGTGTCTTAAGATGGCAGTACCAATAGAGAATGAACCTTGAGTTCCCATATTTGTGGAAGTTGGTTTTTTCCCCATTTGGTTCCTGTATCTGTGGACGTTGGGTACCTCCCCCCATTTGGTTCCCTTTGTACCCAGTGAAATACATCATGAGGGTATTTGGCTGGTTTCAGAGACACAGTATTTTTCAGCCTTATGATGTGGTCCTGATCGTCAGCTTCCTTTTCTATAAAATGAAGCTAATAACTACCACAAAGTTTGGGAATTAAATGGCTAATGTTGAAGACATGCAACAAAATGGGCCTTCTCTAAATGTTAGTACTTCTCCCTGTCTTTTCACCAACTCCTTCCATTGCTAGTAGCCATTTCAAACTGGCCCACATAATGAATGAATTCGTATGGCCCCACTGGAACTAGATTTAACCTTAGAGATCCTTGTATTTTTCTTTTTCAGTAGTAATGTTTTGAGCGACCCAGACACCATCATTGGCTCTCCTGTCTTCCTTTTCCTCCTCTCAAATTCTGTATCTTGTCACCGAGACCTGTATTCCCCTGGCACTCTGTTCCTCTCAGAGGACAACCTACATTGTTGCGATCGTCTCTGTCTCAATCATATTATAAGCCATGCTTGTCTTGTTTGCCCTTGTATCTCCAATACTTAGCAGTGTCTAGTGTATAGATTGCACTCTATAAATATGCACTGAATGAATGAAGGGGTTTGCTTATTTATTTTTATGGGAAAGGGACGATGTGAAGGCAGCATCAGGAAAGCCCGTGAATTCCTTGATCTTGGAATACAAGCCAGTGCCTTCCCAAACACACACTTTATATTAGATGTCAGCAATAACAAGATTTTTAATATCTGAAGAGAGAAGTATATTGTCTGTAAAAGCTATTCATCAGGATCCTATACCTTAATTTGTGTTTCCTTTGTATGGTTAAAGATATGCCATTTAAACCTTACTTGATCTTTATATATCTCTTACTTAATAATGTACCTTTCTTTGCCAAAATTGAGCATAGTTAAAATTATAAGTCATATGCTTTCTATATTATCTGAAAAACTACATCAAGATTTTATTGCATTCCCATTAACCTTGAAAATCTCTAATTCTGGTGTCAGCTGGGAGTTTAAAGCTTCATGAGTTTAAGGAAGGTAGTTCAAATTTTGGAGAGATTTTTTTTTCTCTCTGAGTGTGAATGTTGAACCAGACATTTAAAAATACATTTGATCCTGAAATACATGAAAATAACAGAGTATACTGGGTATATATATTTTTAAATATTATTGCACAATTAAATTGATCATGCAACAGATTCAAACTATTAGAGATAGCACTAAAGGAAGAAAATAAAATTAATTCAAATGATAGTATCAGATCAAGGAAAGGAAAAATATATATATAACTTATACTTGCCAGGCACATATTGTTAACTTTGTTCAGGTGTCAGCTTTTGTGGTTTGTTTGAGTTTCAGCTTGTCTCAGAAGGTGTTGCTACACCATGAAGGTGTTAAGGCAGTGTAGTAATGGAACAGGAGATGAAACGGAAGGCTCATAAAATGTCTTATCATTTGGGCCTTCCTGGAGAAATGTAGCTTGAATTTCTGAGTGGTCAGCTTGACATTTTAAAACAGGGAGAAGTTGTGTCATTATTTCTGGAATACTCCAGTAGTTAGAGGAAAAAGATTTAAAGTTCATCGCAGTAATTGCTGACAGCTTCCACAGAATGAGGTGCTTTTGGTAAGCATGTGCTGCCTTGCACAGAGGCAGCCTACTAGGAATGTGGAAGAGGACAGTAAGCTGTGAGATGCATGTGACAGAAATCATAGGTTTGGGTAATCTTGTGCCCCTGAAATAATTTCACCCATTTTGAAGGTGGAAAAGAAGTAAAATGCCTTGTAATGGTTCAAGCAAAGAAAAACTCTAGGCTTCTAAAACTAACAACTTGTATTACTTTCAGAAATTTAACCTATGAAACCTGGTGGCCGGTTGTCACAGGGAGCAAGGTAGCTGGTATCACTGCGCTTGTACAGTCCCTGTGAAGTGCTGAGGCGATCCCTACTGTCACACATTTCCCCCTCCCTGGAAACCTGCAATTTGCCTCTTAGTCCCAGTTGGGGAGGAAACTTGCAAATAGCCGCAAGCCATACGTAATGGCAGAGTTCACATCCTGACAGGGATGCGGTAGAAAAGAGGAAAATTTCAAGAGTCTTTATAGCATTATTTGAATCAAGGACCTCGTGCTTTCTGTGAAGGTTGTAGCACTCTTTTTTTTTAAGTTTTGAATATGTTGTGTTTGTTTTGCTTTCTTTTCCCTTCTGGATGCCAGCCAAGTATTCACCTGGAGGAAACACATGGGGATGTGGCACACTCAACACATTGCACTGTCTTCTGCTTAAGTAGCTAACATTTATTGCTTAATAAAGAACATCCTGCACACATACCAACAAGGTTTTCAGTATATATACTATGTATATGTATAAATACGTATATTCACATTTCAACATACTCTTACCTGTGACCTTCAGAAATTCATTAATGGGTAGATTTAGGGATGCTGTTTTAAACCCAGAGGTTTTAAATATATGATCTAAACGTAAGATTTTTGTATGAACCCCAAACCTAGGAACATATTTTGTATAAAGAAATTTATTTATTTTTAAAAGCTTCCTGAATTTCTTTCAGCTTTATTGAAATGTAATTGACAAAACTGTAAGATATTTAAAGTATACATTGTGATGAATTGATATGTGTATACATTGTGAAAGGATTCCTTCCATGTAGTTAATAAACAGTCCATGCCTCACATATTTACCATTCTGTGAGTGTGTGAGAACATTTAAGTTCTACACTCTTTGAAAAATTTAATTAAACAAAACAGTGTTATCAACTATAGCTACTATGTTACACATTAGATCCTCAGACCTTATTTATCTTATAGCTGAAAGTTTGTACCCTTTTACTAACCTTTCCCTATTTTCCCCTCCTTCCAGCCCCTGGCAACACACATTTCTACTCTCTATTTCTATGAGTTTGACTTATTTTAGATTCCACATATAAGTGATACCATGCAGTATTTGTTGTTCTCTTTCTGGCTTATTTCATTTAGCATAAAGCCCTCAAGGTTCATCCATGTTGTCACAAACATAGGATTTTCTTCTTTATTATAGCTGAATAATATTCCATTGTATTTATATTCCATGTCTTCTTTATCCATTCATTCATTGAAACCTTAAGTTGTTTCCATATCTTGGCTATCATGCAAGAGAAAGAAGTAAAATTGTCTCTATTTGCAGATGACATGGTATTATATATAGAACACCCTAAAGACTCACCTAAAAACTGTTAGAACTAACAAACAAATTTAGTAAAGTTGCAGGGTACAAAATCAGTATATAAGAATCAGTTGGATTTGTATACACTAACAATGAACTATTAGAGAAGTTAAGAAAACAATACCATTTATAACAACATCAGAAAAAGGAAATACTTAGGAATAAATTTAACCAAGGAGGTGAAAGATTTGTACACTGAAAACTATAAAACACTGATGAAAGAAATTGAAGAAGACACAAATAAATGGAAAGATATTTTGTGTTCATGGATTGGAAGAATAATATTGTTAAAATATTCATACAACCCAAAGGATTCTACAGATTCAATTCAATCCCTATCAAAATTCCAATGTCACTTTTCACAGAAAGAGAAACAAATCCTAAAATTTGTATTGAGCCACAAAAGACCCTGAATAGCTAAAGCAATCTTTGAGAAAGAACAGCAAAGTTGGAGATATTACAATTCCTGATTTCAAACTATATTACAAAGCTATAGTGATCCAAACAGTATGATATTAACATAAAAATAGACACAGATGAAAGTGTAAAAATAGTCCAAAAAAAAGCCCATTCATATATGGTCAGTTAATTTACAACAGAGGAGCCAAGAACAGACAGGTAGGTCAAAGATAGTCTCTTCAATAAATGGTGCTGGGAAAACTGGACAGCCACATGCAAAAGAATGAAGCCGGACCACTGTCTTACTCCCTGTACAGAAATGCATTCAAAATGGATTACAGACTTAAATTTAAAACCTCAAACTGTAAAATTCCTAAAAGAAAACATTGGGGGGTAAGTTCCTTGACATCAGTTTTGGCAATGATTTTTTGTATAAAGAAAATTATATTTAGATACTAAGTAGCTGATTATTATTACTGATTACACAAATCGTTTTTTACATAAAATTTCAAGTATAGTTTGCTTGTATCCTGGAATCACATATACCACAGACTGAAGGGACCTCAAGAATCATGGCCTCAGGCAGGTAGGCTTTTAATTATTTTAGCTGCACAAATAAGTAGCATTATCTAGGTTTCACAGATGAGGAAACTAAGTCTCTTAGAAGGTAACCCGTCCAATTACAGGTGACAGAGATGTGAGATCAGCACAAAATCATAACTTAAGGAGAAATAAAACTCAGTTTGTATAAGTTTTAGTCTACTTATGATATGATTAGAAAATATCAAGTATTTTAAAGAAAGTATTTTTTAAATGAGTAAGGGGCTCCTTTGCATCTAATAAGTGTATTAGCTTACTTTTACAAGCTAAGACAAGCTATTTGTATGCCCCTTAATGATATCAGACATATCTGTTTAATTTGCTTCCTATGATACATAGAACTATGTCATCATTTTAATTATGTTTCATATACTTTAGCTATGAGCTTTAGAAAGCTGGCTAAAGGATGTTCTAGAAATGGAGAAGACAACGCATTGAATAACGAAAACTTTGTTTCACAGATCAATGACTGCTTAAAGTAACTACTTACAATTCAGAAAAAGCTGTCTTTTTGAAATAGTGATCTTATGAGAGTATTTCTTGATTACTTATGCTCTGCATTTTGCACTGAGATTTTATAGTAGTAGCATATGCTGGGGGAAGGGCTTTCAAGTCACTGTATTTCACATCATAATATTTTACTGTGCACAGTTGCCCATATATAAACGCAGAAAAATACATATACATACATATATACATATATGCATAAATTTCACAAGTGCCATGAAAGCAGGGACCATATCTGTCCTATTCACTGCTGCGTTGTGGTACCTGGCACAGAGCAGGTGCTCAGTAAGTAATTTTGAATGGATGAACGAATAAATTCTAAGGAGATCCCTCTTCTGTACTGTGGTTGTTGAAACAGTCTGTTAATAAGTTGACAGCACTCATCTTTGAAATTACTACCTACAAGCATTAATTCCCTTGTGCCTTACTCTATTTTAAACTTTGATTTTAAAATATTTTCTATTTATGTTACCCATTGAATATATGCATTCCAGAAAAAAACGGTGTCACTCAAAACCAACATGTATTCATGCATCTTTCTTTTCTCTTCATGCTCGCCCCCCTTCTTGAGTGCCATCTGTCTTCTCTTTATTATATAAAGCATATCCAACCTGTAAGTACTATCTTAAATGCCACTTCGTGAAGCCTTCTCTGTCATCCCCGTGCTTCCCTGGAGTAAACATACACCCCCCCCCAGTTACATTTGTTTGATGTCCTACATTTTATGATATGCTTTCATATGGTAGCTCTATTAATAAGAAGTAAAATAGCTGTAAGGGTGTTGTATATACAATTGTACTTAATACTCAGAACAGCCCTAGGAGACAGGTAATATCATTTTCTTGATTTTATAGATGAGAAAAATGAGACTGAGAGAGGTTTCTTAAGGTCATGTGGCTAATAAATGAAAGGGCCTGGCCTTAAACCCGAGGGTACTGAGTCTTTTAGCCATAGGCTCTAACTGCTTGCACTAACTGACTAGGCTTCCCCAATTTTATGACTTTTATACAGAGGATATTATTCCCAGTTTACATGGTAGGAAACAGGGGCGTGTTAAAATTACTTCTTAATGTCCACATATGTAAAGTACTTAAACACAGGTATTCTAATCCAGCATTTCCATTATTCACCTAGTACCTCCTATGTTGCTTTGTAATTATTTTTTTTACCTTTTAACAAATGCACTCTATATGACTGACTATTCATTAGGAGTAGGAAACAGGGATGAACATTGCAAAAAAAAATTGCTGCTGCTACATTGCAGAAAATAAAATTTGCTGGGTGGTTCAGATTCATTTTTCTTAATCACTACTACAAATTTTCTCTTTTTTGCTACTACTTGATACATTTTCTTGATTATACATTTTTAACCAAACAATCCTGCATCTTGGGGCCAAATGTTGACTCTCTTTATTTCACACAAATAGTGAAGGGTTTACGGAAGAACATCGGGGAAAGAACTTCTGTAGCCTTGATGTTTGTTCCAGATTTTGGCAACCAGGGATATTTGAACCCAGGGTATGGAAAGCTGTTGGGTTCCTCTGTCACTTCAGTTCAGAGGCTCAGTAAAGCTGTTGAAGTGCATCGCCTGGCTTTGGTTCTTCCCTCTGTTGCCCTTGCTCCGTAATAGAAACCCTGCTCCATTTCTTATCTCTTTCTCTTTAGCGAGCCGGCAGCACTGCCTTCTGACCTGGTTTAAACGTCCTCAGTGACCTCTGGCAATCTAATGTTTGGGTCCCTTCGGGAATATGCCCACTCAGCTGGATTTTATAGTAACGATTTTACTTCTTACAGAAGTTTGGTTAACAATTTTGTACTCCCCTTATTAAAGAGAGAATTTCACAATGTAATTTGCTTCACAAACCTCCCACAGTTATGTTAAGCAGATGGTTGCCAAACACCAGTTCAAACTAGATTGCTCTTATATGAAATAAAATCCATGCTCAGAAAATCTGGCAGTGGAAGCTGGTCTTCCTCCAAAACAGGCTTTCAGACAAATTTCTCTTTACTCAAAGCTGGCAAACTACTACACCTGTATTCAACATGCAGTAAAGAAAATGTCAGATGGCACACATCGATTCAAAGTTACTCTTTTTTAACATACATCCTTTTTTCTTTACTGGTAACTAGTAACTGTTTTGCTTTTGGTGACATAGGGGACATAGCAAGAATTTGGTCATCAGTTCTTGGTTCTAATTTCAGATCTGGCTCTGAATAGATGTGTGACTTGGACATGTTACCTCACCCATTCTGAGCTTTAGTTTTCTCATCTGTAAAATGAGGGTAATATTGTATACTTCACAGAGCAGCTGTCATGATTAATATCAGGCGATGCATGTAATGCACTGAAAGTCTTTCCTTTTATACAGTGGTCCTTTAGTTAATGTTATGTTGATGATGTTTTGTGTTTAAAACCCAATTCTAGGATAATTATTTGTCACTTGTGGTTAATTTATGCATAGCCTATGTAACTTAAAAAAGAAGTATGATAGGTAAATCAGCAACAGCAGTTCAACAAACATTTATTGAATGTCTGGTACGTGTAAGGGGAAGATGGTTTTACAATTGTGAATAAAGACAGCATTTCTTTTCAAAAATCTCACACCACAGGGAGCATAGAGTTAAGGCAAATATACTAATGAAATCACTGTAATGTGTCTTTGTGCTCAGGAAACACTTCATGAAAAAGGGTGGAAGATAAGTCAGCTTCGAAGGTATGCTGATATTGACAGAAGTAGGGGATAGATTCCAGAAAATAATAATAGGGGCCGGGCGGGGGGGGGGGAAAGTAGAGATGTATAGGATAAGTTCCAGGAAGAATGACTAGAAAATGACTGGAAAAAGTATGAATAACTAGGGAACTAATAGGACATATGGCCAAGAGCAATGATGGAACTGTGCTGTGGTGGTCCTTAAAGTCCATACCAGTACCTTTGTATTTAATTTGTAGGCAGCGAGCAGTAATGGAAGACATTTAGAAGAGCAATATGAGCTCTGCTTTAGGAAAATTAATCTAAAAACTGAACATACGATGAATTGGGGGAGTAGAGTGTGGCAAAAAACTGAAAAGAGACCCAGCTAGAAAGTTGTTGAAATTGTTCCAGGTGAGAAGGCATGGGGAATCTTAAAGAAGTTCTGTGTTGCCCACGAAAATGCACAAAAAGGAGTTGGATATGCAAGACATGGCACATATTGAATCTCTAGGACTTGGCAAATGCAATCATTCATTTAAAGGATGGATAAAGGGATAGACTGTTGTTTGCCTGTGGCATTTCTATTTAAACTAGGCTTATTTTCTCCGCGTTGTACATCTCATGAACTAGTTGTCTGCCAGAAAACAGAAACTTCACCCTTGGGCTACAGTGGGGCCACTGTGCTGGTCAATAATGATGGGTAGTCTGATGATGGGCATGCTGTTTATGCTTGCATGCATTGTGGGAGACCATTAGGGAGTGAGATGTCTAGGCTCCTTAGTTTTACTTTTTTTTCCAAGGAGGTAGAGAGGATACTTTTTTGGTATTTATTTTGTTGTGAAGATCTCTTTAAATGTAAATGAAATACTGCATGAGCTACTCATAGGTATGATTTATCTTTGTAAAAAAAATTGACACAAGACTGTCAAAATGTGACAAAGGAAGTCCTAAAATGCCATCCTCCGTAGCTGTTGGTTTAGAGATTAAAGGTGATTATATTGATTTTTTTCCTCAAATGGCTGTCTTTACCTACCACTGATAAGTCATAGCATGACAAGGAATATAGAAAAAGCAAGGATCAGGAAAATGATTGAATATTGGCAGATTCTTCAGGAATTAGTTGTACTACATGGACCTACCCCTGCCTTAAGACCAAAGCAAACCTAAAAATTAGAAAGTAGTTCTTTTGAGTGGGCATATGCATCCCAGACTTGATAGAAAGTATTAATTCTGTAGTTCAGTTTGTGGAAACTTCTCTTTATTTTTTCTGACTGATGTGGTCTTGAATTCCTGGTATCCTCTTTAACTGATGGACACAGTTTTACAACATCTGAAAGATCTATTTGCCTAGGACTGGTATTTGTCCTAAATATAATACTAATACTAGTTACTTGTTTAATTGGAGAGGCAGTATCATGTCATGGGAAGATGCGAAGCTAAGAGACAGAAGATCTTGAGTTGATATCAGGCTCACATTTACTACCTTTGCATCCTTGGGAAGGTTATCTAACAACCATGCCTCCATTTGTTTATCTGTGTTTGCCCTACGTACAATCCACTGTGGTTCTGAGTATCAAATGAGACAATATGAAGTTTTTAAATCATGAAGAATTATAATAAGTTGTTATTTTTCTATTATTATTAAAAGGATTCTAAACCCTTAGTGTAAAGAGACTATTTTATCTAGCCTGATGTTTTCAG